>NC_030817.1:57345549-57645549 GCF_001704415.2 Capra hircus
ATGTAACAAGATCACAAATATGTCTGTATTTCTGACATAGAAAGTACATTATCCTAAGGAAATAATCGACCAAGTTTGGACTACGAAGATGTATTTATTACAAGCATCTATAAGGATGTTTAGTATAGTATTATTTATAATTTAAAAATAGAAATAAGTTATCTGTATACTAAGACCGGCTTATAAACTACTGTGCTGTGCAGACTGTGTCAGTCGTGCAGTCATGTCCAGCTCTTTGCAATCCCGTGGACTGCAGCTGCCAGGGTCCTCTGCCAATGGGATTCTCCAGGCAAGAATAGTGGAGTGGGTTGCCATTTCCTTCTCCAGGGGAATCTCCCCAACCCAGGGATTGAACCTGGGTCTCCTGCATTGCAGGCAATTCTTTACCATCTGAGCCACCAGGGAAAGTCCAATAAATTAATAACTACAGACATTAAAAATGCATGATCTGTAAGCTGACACAAAAGTTCATGCTGATTAAAAACAAGTTTATAGTACAGTTTGACTGCATTTCTAAAATATGTCCTGATAAACATTTTTTAATTCTGGAAAATTAAATTAATTAAACACAATTAGTGGTTATCTTTGAAGATACTTTTAAGTAGAATTTTAAAAAAATTTTGGGCAACAGCAAGGTTTCTTTTTTAAAGTATGCCTTTAAAGGCACATTTTTTGCTTTTCTTTTTATTGCTTTTTTTTCTCCTGGTTACAAAATACATGCATTCATAAAAAAAGAAAAGGAAGGAAAAAAGGAGTCATCAGAAATATATAAACAGAAGTAAAAGACCAAAGGCTGTAATAATTAGCTTCTTCTGTTTAACCTTAGGGCACAAGGCTGTGCTTAACGCTCCAACCCTCTAGAAACTCTTCTCTTGACTTTCCAACTTCTCTTTCTTGAGGCTCTCCCTCTTCTAGCATCCCTTAAATGCACCCTCTTTCTCCCACTCACACAGGCTCCACATCATCTCATGACTCATGATTGCATGTTCATCAACACCTACATAGTGATGATTTCTTAATCCCTATCTGAAGCCTAAACTTCTCTGTGTCTCATAGTCATATCTGTGCCTATGTGCTGCACACTCCTCAAAGTCAATATATTCACCAAGTCTAACTACTTGCCTTCCCCACTGCCTACTCTGGTCCTGTGTTTCCTATCTCTGGTAAAGGTTTCCTCATTCACTTGGTCTTCCCAGCCTCACCAACTCAGCCATCTTTGACCCCTTCCCCTAAAATCACTGGCAAACAAATCCTGCCTATAGTCTACTTCTAAAATCTCCCCCTAATTCACCCCTTCCTCTGCATCTCAGTGCCATTTTCAGGGCTAAGGCAGGCCCAGCCACCTCTAACCTGGACTACTTAGGTACCCATTATATGTCATACACATAAAAGGAATTAAGAATATGAACACATATGAGAATATCAATAAAGCAAATTACTACCATCAAGCGTATCTTGAAGTAGAGAGATGAAGGAACGTAACCCAAGGTGACAAGTAGTACAATGAGAGCAAAAATCCACAACCTCTTTACTACCTGATCTAATTTTATACTGGGAATTCTCTTTCTAGAATAGAAACCAGATAATGTCTGGTTTTATAAAACCCTTGATGGTTCTACTCCACTGCCTATAGGATAAAGTCCATATGCTTTAATATCACACAAACACTTCACAATCTGGTCCCAACCTGTCTTACACCCTCATCTATTACTTTTCTTTCACTTCACATCCCACAAGCCAGTCATGTATAACTGTTGCTGCTTTGACACTATGCTAAACACTTTCACAGCACATAGAGCTTACACGTTCTGCTGGTGGAGACTCCTTCTTCCTTGTGCTCACCAGTGAAGTCCTATCTTACTCTTAATCAAATAACACGCTTCTGTGAAACCTTCATTAACCTTCTCTGCCAGTGTAGTTTTTACACAATCTACTATAATACTTGTCACTTTATGCTGTAATTTGTTTTTCTCTTTCTACCACTAGCCTGTGAGATTCTTTTTTTTAAATTGTAGTTGATTTATAATATTATGTTTGTTTCAGGTATACAGCAAAGTGATTCAGTTATACATACATATATACATTTTTTTTCAGATTCTTTTCTTTCACAGGTTATTTCAAGATATTGAATAAAGTTCACTGTTCTGTACAGTAAATCCTTACTGATTATTTTATATATAGTGGTGTGTATATGTTAATCCCACACTCCTAACTTATCTTTTCCCGTAGACTGTCAGATTCGTGGGGATACTTTGTTATCCTCTGTATCTTTCCCAAAGACTAGCAAGATGGTAAATATTCAAGAAGTGTTTGTTAACTGGATGATATGGTGGAGACAGATTTACAGAGAACCAAAATACACTGATCATCACCTGTCTGGGGAGGGTTCTCTGTCTGGAATCCAAGAGTCTATCTAAACATTAAGGCCACTACCCACCATGACCCCCTCCTACCAGGAACCCAAAGATGCTCCTGTTCCTGCTGCCCCTCTGCTTCCTATTCAGCTGGCTGTCTTTTCTTCGATGCCACAAATAACAGCAGCAAATAATACAGATAGAATCCCCTGCCCTCCGAGGGGCTTATACTCAAGCATAACGACAGGCAATTAAGGGGTAAACATATATTAATAAAACGACTTCAGACAGTGATCAACGTGATGAATAACGTGAAGCAGTCTGATGGGATAGAATGCGGCTGGGGAAAAACACACTATTTTAAATGGAGGTGGAAAAGAAGTCACAGCATGTTTCTCTGAGACAGCAACATGAAAGTTGAGGCCTGAGCAATAAGAAGCAATTAGCTAAGCAAAATTTTGAAGAAAGAATTCTGCAGACATAAGGAATTGTAGGTGTAAAAGCTCTGAACCACGAACACAGTTGATTATTTGAGGGACAGGAGGGACAATGTAGCTTGAGAAAGAAATGAATTTGGAGAAGAAAGCATAGCCCTGTAATGGTAGCCTGGGTGGAGGCCTATCTGCACCTTCTTGAGTTCAGAATTTTCCAGTTTACACCTCCTGTTATCTGCACAGTCCTCTACTTTCTAATATCACAGACAGAGGGCAATGGAATGGAGCATATAGCACACCCTATTGTCAGGAAGGTATCAAATAATTCTGAACGTTCCTTTTCTTGTTTCTGTCAATAAAAGTATTCCCAGATACAATGCCCCAACAGTAATGGTCCCAGAGCAAACGAAAACCTCATCGGCACACAAGAATAAAACCACTTGAAAAGAAAGATGAGTTATTTCTACTGACTACAAGGCAAGTCAAAATGAGACCCATCATAATTGCCCTAGCTTCATTACAGGAAATAAAACACAACACTTTACCAGTCTGAGAATATACACAGGCTACAAATTTATCCTTCGACTTGAATAGATTTTTCCATTTTTGTGTAAACATAAAGATCATACACTCAATACAAATCCAGACTCAAGTAACTAAAATACATTTCCAGTTTTCACTGACCAAAATTTTCCTTCATCCTTATAGAAACTAAACAATTTTATGGTGTTTTGAGAAAGCACGAATTTATATACATTATAAACTGACTCTCAGCAGTAATTCAGTGGATGTTTATGTCATAATCTATTTAATTCAACTACTACTGTGTTGCTAGAGCAAAGTCAATCCATTATATAAATGAATATTCACAAACCTAGCTGCTAAAGCAACTCAACAGTTGATAGGAACTCAAACAGTGTGAAATTACACATCTTACTCCTATTCTCAGTAGCATCTGCAGGCTTTGCTAACCCGAACATGAACACATCACTAAATATAAAAAGGCTTTCATTATCCTAGTCAGGTCTTAAAATTCCAGGCTGCTAGTCTTCTAGTGGTAAAAATAAATTCATTCTCAGCATCCTTAAATTCAATTCTGCACCCAGTGATCTCTGGCTAGCGCAGCTGAATCTCTGTATGGGGGAACGAGAAGATTTTTTTCAATCTTCTTTTGAAAAATCATCAGAAGTAGCTGAGGTAATCAACAAAAATCATCTTAAGCTCTCATGCTCTGTCCCCTCAGAGGGCAAAGCCTCTTACAATAGGTCTTCGTACAGCCTCACCAGCTATGAAAAATAAGAAAACACTTTAGCCTAAAAAAGGATCTGTCACAGTCTCTAAGCTGATGACATCACAAATTTATCTTTCATTTTCTCTTCTGCATTCACCTAGAGAAGGTCATAAAAAGTATCTAAATAACCAATGTACCTTCTTCCCAATTTCATGTCTTCAAATTGGTTGATTTTATCATTATTCATCATCTCACACATAAATTAATACTCAAAAAAAAATCTCTCCTTGGTTGGGAAATAAAAAATTGCAAAGTTTCTCCTTGGAGCTCTAGCTTAGTCCTGATGCTGGAACTTCCAGGAAGGAATGTAAACACAGTATCAGTTGGAAAACCGCTCTAAACACTGATGTATCTCCTTGCAGAGTAAGTACGGAATCACTGAGTAAGGATTTACTCTTCCTTTACTAGGGGCAGAGTCTGAATTAAAATAAAGCCTGAATAACCCTTCTCAAAATGGGACTCAAGGACCAACAGCATCTCAATCAACTGGGAGTTTGTTAAAAAGATAGAACACAGGGCTCTATCTCTCCAACCAACTAAATCAGAATCTTCATTTTACTGTTACCTGCATGCGGATCTCCCTCCATCATAAAATCCCAGCACTGGCAGAAAATATTAAATCCTATCACACACATAGAGGGATGAACCTTGGATACCAATAACGCTTGACAATGACTATAGTCACCTTCAGGAATTCTTCAGTTCTTTTAACAACAGTTCCTCATTACAAGAATATCTTATAAAATTATAAACTGCGTGTCTTGAAACACATCAAAGCTTATCACAGCTTCTGCTGTTGCTGTTAAGTCTAAACCAATAACAAGAACCAAGTTCTTACCTAATCTGAGCTCTCCGAAGTTCCCACACCCTATCTTCTTGCCAACCCTGAAGTTGGGTCCCACCATAAGAACCCCAGAGGATGTTGAGCCAGATGGTCGGGAACAATGTTCTCTCCTTTGTGCCATGGGTTTAGTTGTCCGTTGTCTTTCATCCTTTTCCCTACTAGGATGGTCCATGATCCTACACGACAGTCTCCGCACGGGTAACTGAATCTGTATACGTCTCTTCAATATAAAAGTATAGCCGAATAAACTGTTGTCAGAGTAAGGTAAAGAGTTCTTTTGGCACCATATTTATGTTTTTATTTCCAGGAGATGAAAAACCATTGATTAGTTCTTGCAGGATATGTAGTCTGTAGATCTCAAGCATAGGAGAACATTGTGTAACCTAGGTAAAAATCAAAAAAGCATACAGTTAAAAGTTGTATTTTAAAAACAAATTAAGAGCATTACCACTAACTAGAATGGATCCTATCCAAAACTATGCAAAGTGGATAGCTTCCTGAAATGGATTTTGGTTTTATATCCTCCAAAAGTTTAGCCATCTGGACTAGTAATTTACCTGGTAAAACATACTCAGTACACTATAGACCATGGCTATTAGGGGAACACACAACCCTTTAACATAAAATGCTTTCTTCTGGTGGTGTTCATATTACTCAAAGGAAAGTTATTTGTTGGCTTTTTCATCACTGGCTAACAAAAATATGGTGGGGTTCCACTAAGTTAAATAAACTGAGGGCAATTAAAAGCTCTTCTTTTCAATTTGGACAGAATCTATCAGAAACGAACCCACTCTCTACCCACTGTCTCCCTCCTCCATCCCCACCATTTATCAAGCACTGACAACAATCACAAAATCCAAAACAAGTTCTGATTGACACAGTACGTGAATGTGCATGCTCAGTCGCTCACTTGTGTGTGACTCTTAGTGACCTCATGGACTGAAGCCCAGCAGGCTCCTCTGTTCATGGAATTTTTCAAGCAAGAATACTTGAGTTGGGTTGCCATTTGCTCCTCCAAGGGATCATTCCAATCCAGGGATCAAACCTATGTCTCCTGCATCTCCTGCATAGGCAGATGGATTCTTTACCACTGAGCCACCTGGGAAGCCCAAAAGCAACTAACACGTCCAGAGGCACCACTTCTATACAGGCCTTTCCAAACCCTAGTGCTACAAAGTAGTCCAGCACTAAGTCTCTGGAAAGCTCAACTTTCGGTCTAGTTTTCATTGTGGACTGAGTATAAATGACAGAGTATCTGAAGTAGATCTTTTGCACAACCTCCAAGTGAAAATAAATTTGAGAAACAAAAAACTTTAAAACTCATCCATTTCAGAACTCTCCAGTTTCTCAATTCAGGGCTAAGCCCAAGACAAAGTTTACAATGAGTTAATTTCAACACTAATTTTTGAAAATCTAGGTGATTTTCCTTAATAAAAGAATATTCTGTTGTCACAGAATATTGTGTCACAGCAATCACAGACTAAACACATACTTTTATTTTACTTTTATTAAAGACTTACCTTAAAATTTTAAGGAAGAAGAGAATTAGAACTGCTTGGTTATTATTACATGTAATACAAGAAAGTAAGTAGGTCTAAGCTTCTTACAGAGACAATTAATTCCCTAGTACAGAAACAGGCACAAACCTGTGAGCTGAATTTACAAACAGGCACATGATCCCAGAATACAATGTTTACTTCATTATAGTAGTTAAACTGTTTGTTTTCATCTTTTCTGTTTTTCTTTCCATTATTAATACTGCATGACGACTTTATGCTTCTGTAATGCTAATAATCATTAAAATGTATTTCCTCGAATTCAGGAAATGATATGATTTTCATAACCATATATTCTGTTAAGGTAAAAAAGCAGGGTGCTAAGAATAAGTCAACAATTACTGGGCTTCCTACATGAACAACATAATGAATTTATATTTCTTATTACTTTCTCTTATTACACCTTAATCTAATAGCCTTCAATTATTTCTGTTGTCTACCCAAGGTCCCTCAAACAAGATGAGTAAAGAAAGAAAAATGGGGAATTCCCTGGAGGTCCAGTTGTTAAGATTTGGTGACTTCACTGCCAAGGGCATGGGTTCAATTCCTGGTTGGGGAACTAAGATCTTGCAATCCATGCAGTATGACAAAAAAAAAAAAAAAAAAAGAGAGAGAGAGAGAGAGAGAAACACAATTTAAGATGTTTTATTTAAACAGTCCCATCTTAACAGGTGATCATGTGTCTATATATGAAAAACTATCAGGCTATATATACTCTCTTCCCTTATATCATACATTTTTCTGAGAACAGGTAAAGGGTGTTTTAGCCTGTCCAGACACTATTGACCATTGACCTAATCCCCTAAAGCTTCATCAGTTATCATTGGTACAACAGTCTCATTTGTAAGATTTGGAAAACTGTACTACTTTGTCTACTACTCTTTGTATTTTTCATTTGTGTTCACTTTTTCCCCTGATTTAGAGCTTGTTATTTTTGCATTGTCAAAAATGAGGAACATATTTAAATTTTAAAGTCAAAACACACACATTCTTTGTTGATAGTCATGACAGGACTTTGTTAAGCTTCTAAATCTCTCTCTCCTGATATAACTTACAGATGAAATTGTTTATGGCTGTAGCTGGATCATATGGTAAAGGTATGTTTAAAGAATCTCCAAAGTGACCATATTCTTTTCTACTGTTCCTTCATTAATACAAGTTGGCTTTGGTCCTAATGCTTGCAGCCTCCTGGTCACAAATTTCAGCATCAGGTATCACTTCCCGTATCAGTGTTCAAAACAGAAATGAAAGAGCAATAGCAAGATTTTCTCATCATGTATCTCTTTTTTTGGTGAAGATGAAAATTCTTTGCAGAGCCCCCAGCAAACTTCCCCTTGTGTAGAAGGTTGCCAACAAAAAGTGCCTGCAACAAATCTGAAATTTCCACTGTAAGCTCCTCAAAGAATGAGATCAAAGCCTAATATGATGTTTAGACCATAGGATAAACAAGAGCAGTATAGGTTTCCCTGGTGGATCAGATGGTAAAGAATCTGCCTGCAATATGGGAGACCTGGGCTCGATTCCTGGGTCGGGAAGATCCCCTAGAGGAGGGCATGGCAACCTACTCCAGTACCCTTGCCTAGAGAATCCCCAAGGACAGAGGAGCCTGGCAGGCTGCAGTCCACGGGGTTGCAAAGAGTCGGACATGACTGAACGATTATCTATCTACCCATCTATATACCTATATCTATATCTATATATATATCTCACACCCAAAGAAAGTATTTACTAAACATTCAGTAAAAATGATATCTGCACACATGAATGTGCTTGCATGTGTGCTTAAAAAAAACTATCAAAAATAATATGACAATTTTAAAAAGTATAGTACAATTTAAGTAAAAACAAAACGCTTATACTCATTCTTTTTTTTTAAGTGACATCAATAAGAATCTCACTTTAATTAACCTAATGAATGATCAAAATCTTTTTATTTAACCAAAATACATTATAGGAGTGCTATTACTGAAGGGAAGAACAAGGTTTACAGATTCTCATTTTGGTTAGTTTTTTTTTTTTTCCGGGAGAAGGAAGAATTTATTACTTGCAGCAAGTAAGAACACTGAAGATGTTTCTCAAAGAAGTGTCTTGGTTCTGGTATTAATTTTTCTTTTTTCCACAAATTTCAATTATTAACTTCTCCCATTCTTACTATTCCAACCGTTACTGATCAATCTATTCCCACCTGATAATTATGTTTTCCAATTTTCAGTTCAGTTCAGTTGCTCAGTCATGTCCAACTCTTTGCAACCCCATGAATCGCAGCACGCCAGGCCTCCCTGTCCATCACCATCTCCCGGAGTTCACTCAAACTCACGTCCATCGAGTCGGTGATGCCATCCAGCCATCTCATCCTCTGTCATCCCTTTTTCCTCCTGCCCCCAATCCCCCCCAGCATCAGGGTCTTTTCCAATGAGTCAACTCTTCGCATGAGGTGGCCAAAGTACTGGAGTTTTAGCTTTAGCATCATTCCTTCCAAAGAACACCCAGGGCTGATCTTTAGAATGGACTGGTTGGATCTCCTTGCAGTCCAAGGGACTCTCAAGAGTCTTCTCCAACACCACACTTCAAAAGCATCAATTCTTCAGTGCTCAGCTTTCTTCACAGTCCAACTCTCACATCCATACATGACCACTGGAAAAACCACAGCCTTGACTAAACGGACCTTTGTTGGCAAAGTAATGTCTCTGCTTTTGAATATGCTATCTAGGTTGGTCATAACTTTCCTTCCATGGAGTAAACGTCTTGTAATTTCATGGCTGCAGTTACCATCTGCAGTGATTTTGGAGCCCAAAAAGATAAAGTCTGACACTGTTTCCACTGTTTCCCCATCTATTTCCCATGAAGTGATGGGACCAGATGTCATGATCTTTAGTGAATTTGTCAATTAGTTCTGACAGTCTTTTGGTGTTATCTTCAGGGTTTTCTACATGTAGTACTGTGTCACTTGCAAACAGTGAGAGTTTTACTTCTTCCTTTCCAATTGGGAAGCCTTTGAGATTTCCCTGGTGGTCTAGTGATTAGGATCTGGGCTTTCACTGCTGTGGCCTAGGTTCAAACCCTGATCAGGCAACTGAGATCCCATAAGTTGTGCAGCACAGCCAAAAAAAGAGAGAAAAGCAGCAGCAGCCTTTTATTTCTTTTTCTTGCCTAATTGCTCTGGCTACACCTTCTAATAGTAACATATGCTGATTTCTTTTTTTATTTTCCTTGTTTAGTAGCATATTGTTTAATCTCAAGCTATTTCTGAATTATCCAATTGGCTTCTTGCAATTGACTTCTAATTTCATACCACTGTGGTCAGAAAAGATGCTTAATACAATTTCAATCTTCTTAGTTGAGGGTGTGCCAAGATCTGCCAGTGTCCCAAAGAGGGGATCTCGAAAGCACCCAGATGCAGGCTGACTAGAAGCTGGACCATCCACAGCAGCTTTTAAAGTATGTAGGTAGATCTTTCAGGGAGAGACTGGGAACCGGGTTTTTTAGTCAGCTCCCTCAGAGCTAGTTAGCAGACAGGTAGGTAAGAACTGTTTCTTTGTTACAGTCCTGTGGGACCCATGAATGCAAGCGAAAGAGGGGTGCATCCCCTAAAATGCAGCCACAAGAGCCAGGACAACAGATGAGTGTACAGCTCATAACACAGAGACCACAGTGACATGGAGTAGACCAGAAGGAGAATGTGGAAGTGATACCTGCCAGCCTCTCAAGTCTGTATGGAGCACTGTGGCCTGTCCCTAGATGTGTGGTGAATTAGAAACTTGACTCTTATGCAGCAGTACTTTGAATATGTAAATAGTCCTCCTTCAGAGAAAGACTGGGAAACAGGTATTTCTGTCTTCTGTCTCTGCAATGAATTCTGGGGGGCAGCCATGGCAAGAACTATTAAGAATTACTTCCCTGTTTGCTATAGCCTTCAGGGTCCCAGAGACACAAGCTTCACTGGCTTTCAGAGCCAGGTGTTTTGGGGGCCATCCTTCAAGTCAAAGGCTAAAATGCTGGGGTGCTACAGGCTGGGTCCAACCGCTTCATGCCTCACAAGCTGGGATTTTTAAGTTCTCTCCTGACCGTGTGTTGCTGTGCTGGGGGTGGGTTTTTTGGAAAGAGTTTATCTCAGTTTTTCTGATTCTTTTTGCCATGGGTTTTTCCTCATTTGCCCAATGTGCAGCAATTACTCATCCAGTTTCTGGATTCCTTTCAGAGGGAATTCTTCTGTGTACAGCCCTAAGATGTGGTGTCTTTGGGAAGAGATGAGCTCAGAAGCCTATGTTACCATCCCACACTGGAACCAAGGCCAAGCCCACCTGACAAGTTTCACTCCTTTAGTATCTCACAATTTTTCATATCTCCCCACTTAGAAAAAAATTTTTTACTACCATTTAAAAAACAAACTAATAAATAAAAAAAATAAAATAAAAAACAAACTCTCATCCAATTATTTTGTAAGCATTGGCAAACTGATTCTAATTATTACATGAAAAAGCAAAAGCCCCAGAATAGCCAACATACTATTGAAAGAAAAGAACAAAGTCAAAAGACAGACACTACTCAACTTGAAGATTCATTATAAAGCTATAATGATCACTAATCCATGTTGTAGTGGAAAAAAGAAAGGACAAATAAATCAATGAAACAGAATAGAAAGCCCAAATCAAATATACACAAATATAGTCAAACTGTTCTCTGACAAAGGACCAAAGGCAATTCAGTGGAGGACTGTCTTTTCAACAAGTAGTGCTGGAACAAATGGATGCTACATGTAAGAAGGTGAATTGAGATACACATTTTACCTGTCACAAAAATTAAACCACAGAGCCAAACATACAACACAAAAACTGTGAAACTACTAGAAGATACCACAGAAAAATATCTAAGGGACCATGGGCTTGGCAATGATTTCTTAAATACACCAATAAAAGTGCGATCTATGAAAAAGAAGATTTGATAATGTCGAACTTAATAAAAACTAAACACTTCTGTTTTGCAAAGTGACTCTAAAGAAAATGAAAAGACAAGCTATAGACTGGGATAAATATTCACAAAACACATACCTGAAAAAAGACTGTTATCCAAAATACACAAAAAACTCGTCAAGCAATAACAAACAATCCATTTCAAAAAAAAGGGCAAAAGATTAACAGATACCTCACCAAAGATAGACAAATCACAAATGAGTATATGAAAAAGATGCTCAACATAATACACTATTATGGAATTATCTCACAGTAAATTAAAGTGAGATACCACTACAATTTTCTTAGAGTGATGAAACCCCCAAACACCGACACCACCAAACGCAGGTGCAACAGTAAAACTCTTGTTCACTGCTGATGGGAATGCCAAATGGTACAGCCATTCAGAAGACAGTTTGGCAGTTTTTCACAAAACCAAACATAGGTCTTTATTCAAATGAACTAACAACTTAAATCCATACAAAAACTTTCACGTGAAAGTTTACAGTTGCTTTATTTGAAACTGCCAAAAACTGGAAGCAATCAAGATTTATTTCAATAGGTGAGTGGATAAATAGACTGTGGCATAACTATGCAATGGAATATTATTCAGTGATAAAAAGAAATGAGGTATCAAGCCACGAAAGGACATAGAGGAAACTTAAATGCATACTGCTAAGTGAAGGAAGCCAATCTGAAAAGAACACGTATATTCCAACTACATGACATTCTGAAAAAGGAAAAACTATTGAGACTGTAAAAAAATATATTAGTCGTTGACGAGGATTAGTGGCGTGGAGGGATGAACAGGTGAATCACAGAGGATTTTCAGTGCAATAGTAAAACACTTTGTATGATACTGTAATGATAGACACGTCATTATGTGGTTGTCAAAACCCATGTAACACACAACACAGGACTGGACCCTAATGCAGACTATGGATTTTAGTTAATAAAAATAAATCCATACTGACTAATCAGGTATAAAAGTTGTATGTGTAACACTAATGCAAGGGAAAAATACTCACTAAATAGGAAAAATGGGAAGGGGGTACTGTGAGGGAGTATATAGAGACTTTCTGTATTTTCTGTTTAGTTTTTATGTTAACTTAAAATTGTGCCTAAAAATCTACAAAAATATAGTCTTTAAAAAAATAATAATTCCATCTAAAATAGTATCAAGAAAACTCAAAGTACTTATGAACATATTTTATACAATGTACAAAATTTATGTTCAAAACTATAATATACTACAGAAATAAAGATCTGAATAAACAGATATACTGTGTTTACAGACTGGAAGACTCAATATATTGATAGTTGTCATGTTAATTTTCCCCAAACTGACAGATTTAATGCAGTCCATATAAAAATCACTATGGAATTTTTATACATATTAACAAGTTGATTAAAAAGTGTTTATGGGAAAGAAAATTACTGAGAATAGCCAAATCACTCTTTTAAATACACACACACACACACACAATATATGAGGACAAATATGACATGATTCCACTCAGATATCTAGAGCTGTCAAAATTACAGAAACAGAAAGTAGTGAAGGGCTAAAAGAGAGTTGTTGTTTGATGGGTACAGAGCTTCAGTTCTGCAAGATGAAAAAGAGAGGATGTGTTCCACAGCAATGTGAATATAGTTAACACTACTGAACTATACACTTAAAAATAGTTAAGAGGATACATTTGTGTTACGTGTTTTTCCCAGCACAAGTAAAAAAATTTTTTTTTAATTTGGAAGACACATTTTTAAAGCTACAGTCATTGAGACACACGTGCTACTAAAAATATAAAGTTCAATAACAATCCTCTCCTCTTTGAAGGAAAAGTAGAAATTAAATGCAAGGGGACACTAACAAACTTTCTTGGCCATTGAATATCCACAGTTACACTTATCAAAACTCAGTCTAAGAGTTCACTCCAAGATCTGTGTATTTCCTTACATGTAACTCAAAATGTAAAATGAGCAGGTCCACGGAGTGGAAAAGGAACAAGGGACCCCGTACAGAGTGTGCTGCTGCTGCTGCTAAGTCACTTCAGTCGTGTCCGACTCTGTGCGACCCCATAGATGGCAGCCCACCGGGCTCTCCGGTCCCTGGGATTCTCCAGGCAAGAACACTGGAGTGGGTTGCCATTTCCTTCTCCAATATAATTCTTACTCGTTAGTAAATTATGATGCAGTCCTTACGGCTCTTTAAAAGAATTATCGTCTCAGTTTAAGCTGCTGCTAAGTGTAAGACCCTGAAAATGGTGAGGAGCCCAGCATGGAAGTCCTAGGTCCTCACCCAGCATGGTATGCTGGAGCACAGGCAAGGTGAAGCCATCTTCATCTATGTGGAAGAGGCAGTCTGGCATGGAGTGGCAGAATCCAAGTGAAGTGAGGCGTGAGTGGAGGTGGAGGCAAATTGATCAAATAAGTAAATGTATTGAACAATGACAGGTTTTTCACTGTAAGAGAAAAGAATTACAAAAATGGAAAGGGAAAACAACTAGAATGAACAGGGTGGTACTGAACTGGCATTGGAAGTATCAATGTAAACTCATGATATTATCTATACATATATATGTATGTTATTGTTTGGTCACTAAGTTCTGTCTGACTCATTTGCGACCCCATGGACTGTAGCTCACCAGGCTCCTCTGTCCATGGGAATTCCCAGGCAAGAATACTGGAATGGGTTGCCATTTCCTTCTCCAGATCATCTTCCTGACCAAGAGCTCAAACCCAGGTTGCCTGCATTACAGATTCTTTACCCCTGAGTCACCAGGAAAGCCCCATACATACATATACTTGACAAAGAAACACAGCAATAAAATAATTATGAGCTCTATCCACTACCAGGGCCTGAGAGGAATAACACTCAATAGCATGAGCACATATGGCACCCAGATTTTGGTTTTAAAACCATTCTCAAGGATCCAGAGCACCTCAGAAATGACTCATTCCAGAGCTAAGGCAGTGGAATACAAGACGAGCCTAGAAAATTGAGGTAAGGAAGTGATCAATGAATGATGGGGACGTGTCAAAAGGACACAAGGGACACAGAGGGATTCACAGTGGCCAAATATAAACATCAAAATAAATTACACTCAAGCCTCCCTAATGGTCCAGGGGTTAAGAATCTTCCTGCCAATGCAGGGGAAAGTGAAGAAAGTGTTAGTTCCTCAGTCATGTCTGACTCTCTGTGACCCCATGGACTGTAGCCCACCAGATGCCTCTGTCCATGGGATTTTCCAGGCAAGTATACTGGAGTGGTTTGTCACTCCCTTCTCCAGGGGATGTTCCTGACCCAAGGATTGAACCTGGGTGTCCTGCATTGCAGGTAGATTTCTTTAACCATCTGAGCCACCTGGGAAGCCCCAAAATTTATTTATTTGGCTGCATCAGGTGGTTGCTGCATGTGGGATCTAGTCCCCTGACCAAAGATCAAACCCTGGCCCCTTGCATTGGGAGTGCAGAGTCTTAACCCCTGGATCACCAGGGAAGTCAATATCCATATCAGGACTTCCCTGATGGGTGAGTGGTTAAGAATCTGCTTTGCAGTGCAAGGGACATGGATTCAATTCCTGGTCAGGGAACTAAGATTTCACATGCTGAAGAGAAAGTAAGTCCATGTGCCGTGGGTTCAATTCCTACTCTGGGATGATCCCACAAACCACAAGGCAGCTAAGCCCATTTGCTACAACTACTGAGCCAGCGCTCTAGAGCCCTGGGGCCACAACCACTGAGCACACACGCTACAAGAACTGAAACCCGTGCATCCTAGGTCTGCGCTCAGCGACAAGAGAAGCCACCACAACTAGAAGCCAGGCACCACAATGAAGAGTAGCCCGCACTCGCCACAGCTACAGAAAAGCCCGCACGCAGCAACAAAACCCAACACAGCCAAAAGAAAGAAAGAAATCTTAAAAAAAAAAAAATCACTGTAACAGATTATAACCCACTGAATAAACTAATAAACCAGGGATTTACACAGATATAATTGAATACATTAAAACCCTGAATATGATTTGACCATACTATTTACTGTTAAGGACATCCACTGAGTATTATTTTTAATATTAAGAAACTAGAGTCAACTTAAATTCCCATGATTAGAATGGTTAAAACAAAACAGTATCTCCATATATGGAACAGTATAAGCTACTGAAAAGAAAAAAAGGTAGATTTATTATGTGCTTGGTTTGGAAATAAAACCAAATATGGTATGATAGGGGAAAAAAAGGTCTGTGCACAATCATATGTATAGTATGACCCCACTTTTTTAAAAAAAACAGTTAAAATCTTTCTGCAACCTCTCATGTGAATACAGTTTGTGTGTATTTAGAAAGAAATCTGATAGGATACATTAGAAACTGAAACCAGTTAATCTCTGAGGAACACAATGAAAGGGCAAAGAATGAAATTTTAAATTTCTATTTTATATCTCTGCATTCTAAATAACTTTAAATAAGCACATACTACTTTAGTTATTTAATTTAGTTATTTGTTTATTTAGTTGCTATTTCACAGAAACAAAAAGTCTTATGATGAAAATTCCCTTGATTTTCTAACACCAAACCTTCTTCCTGTCTCATACAGGAGAGGTGGCCCTCCTGCCCAAGTCAAATCACTTCTACAAACTTTACTGTATTATTGCTCTCTCCTCTTAACTTTATCCTTCTCTGTTGACTTCCTACAATGAGCATTAAACATGTTCACAATCTTACCATTAAAAACACAAGCTCTAACACCCATCCCTTGATCACTATTTCCTGCCTGGCAGCCATTCTGTCTCTCCCCACAGGCCCTTCACAACCAAACTGAAGACCTGTCCTCACTAGATGTTTCTGTTTCCTCATTCCTGAACTCACTGCAATAAGGTTTTTAATCCCATCCCTCCAAACCACTGATCTCCTTCTCTTCACCCAGGTAAATCACATCCTTGAGGAAAAATCCAAGAAACACGTTTTAGTAATCTTATTCTCCTGATCCTGACAGCCTTTCGGTCTTTCTTAAAATATTCTTTGCCCTTTGGGTTCACGCTGTTTTTCCTCCTTTGGGTTCTCCCAGGTTTTCCTATCTCTCACTGCTCCTTCTTACTCAGCCTGTCCCTATTGTTTCATTTCCTCCCAATACTGGAGCAAGCCTACCTCTTTTCTCACTCAAAACCACTCCCACGGCGTCTAGTCACGTATTCATTCAAAAAATATTTAATAAGTGTCCATTTACTAAAGACACTGTTCCAAAGTACTGCAGTTATTGTTCAAAGCACTCCTACATGTTCATTTATATGCTGATGAATCTTAATTTGTATTTCCAGCTAACACCCTTCTCCTGTGTTTGAGATGTATATACTCAGGGGTATATTTTTCTACCTCACCATAGAAAATTCAGACACCTCAATTTCAATAGTCCGAATTAAGCTCATCTTCTCTTGGTTCCCACTTCTCCCACCATCCCTCTCCTCCCCAAGAAACTGTCAAACCTACTTTCTTCTCTTGGGTTCTTTCTTCAGTGAATACTATACTAACCATCTACCCAGTGACCTAAACAAGACACAGGAATTTTAGCTCTTAAATAACACTCAAATCTCTAAGCTTTCCTCAGACTTCATTAGCATCACTTGGAAAGAAACCATTCTCCCACAGGAATGAAACAATCTCTCAAGTGATCTTGCTTTCAGATTTCTCCTCTCGACTCCCTTACCTCTCTCTCCAAACCAATTTGTGCAGCACTGTTGCCAGAGGGAACTTTATAAATGCAAGTCTAATCATGTCATCCTCCAACTTGAAGGCCTTCAACAGCTTCCCAATGCCCTTAAAAAATGCTTCTCAGGTGGCTCAGTGGGGGCTTACAGTCCTTCCTGACCTGGGACATACTCACCTCTACAGCTTCATTTCAGTTAAATCACTCCCTTATGTAACATGCTAATGAATACCAAACTCACTTCATTTTCACCAAAGGGCCCTTGGCCTGGATCCCCCTTTTATCTCTGCTCCTTCATTCGTTCCTGCTCCTCTTTAGCTTTTACTTTAAACATACCTTTCTCTGGAAAACTTTTCCTTTGACTCGATTCTGGGTTTGGGGCCCCTCTTACAGACTCTTTTAGCATCCCCAAACAGCATTAACCACTGTGCACTGTAACTGCTTGTTCACTGGTATATTATTCTGTGAAGATAGGAACTCTCATTCACCATTTTATTCATAGGGCCTGGCATAGTAGGTTCTCAAATATTCAACGAATAAAGGAATATATAATAAATGAGTTCTCAATCTTGGTTTTCAACCAAAGAACAGATTTAACAGGTTGATCTAAGAGATCGTAATTCCTGCCATCATTCTCAAGAGAAAGAAAAACATAATAATTCTAAGTACCATGATGACTATATCCTGCTTAGTTATATGCAATGTGTTAACTGTAGAAAAGGCACTAATCATTAGGAAAGTGAGTGAAGTCGCTCAATTGTGTCCGACTCTCTGCGACCCATGGACTGCAGCCCACCAAGCTCCTCTGTCCATGGGACTCTCCAGGCATGAATACTGGAGTGGGTTGCCATTTCCTGCTCCAAATCATTAGGAAAGTATGACCCAAATTTTTACCCAACTTAGATGTCATAAGACAGCATCAGAAAATAAAATCTAACGACCAAGACACTAAGTGGTCTCACCTGAGTTTCTCTGGCATTATCACTATTTAGCTCCTATATATTTTTCTAAGCCATGCAAAAACAGCCTGTTTAACACAGACACACAGTTGGTGAAGTAGAAGACCAAAGCCAGAAATCTGCCAATTTATTTTCAGCCCTGACACCAATTCACTTTCCTCCATTTGATTCACTTTTTCCCACAAAAAAAAGGGACACACCTGAAACTTACCATATCTTTTACTACAGGACAGAAAGATTTAACTTGTTCTTAGAGAAAAAAAAAGAAAAGAGGGAAAGGAAAAAGAGAAGTATGTACAGGGAACTTACAATTTTCAGTTCTGCATGTAAGGAGCTTAGAAGTCACCACTCTAACAGGTAAAAACTCTAGGAACTGAAAAATCAACAGCTCTCAGATCCATAAAAGAGGGAAGAGTATAGGCTGAACCACTGATGCCCAGACTGGAGAAGGACAAGTGAAAACAGGGAGTCACAGCTTACTGGAGTAGACGGTATGTGGCAGGAACCAGTGCCAGGGAAGGAAAACCTGAACTGTAACCGATGAGTTTCTGGATGCTCAGTGTAAATAGCTCTAAGAGTTGAAGGTTCCAGGTCACAGGAGGGACCCCACAATTTTGTGAGATTTGCCTCCAGGAGCTCGACCAGGTTCCCACAGCAAATATTAGAGAAAAAAATAAAAAATCCCCTTGAGCTTTCAGTTGGGGAATGGAAAAGTGAACTATTTTTAAATATGCCAGAGGACTCTGTTTTTTAAGGATGCCTGCCCTCTGGAGAAAATAGTTAATCACAGCCTAACTTGCTAGGGCATTATTTGTCAGAGCCTAACTGACCTGGGAAAAGAGAACTACTCAACTCCAGCTCCCTCTAGCCTTCTATATCATGGGAGGGAAATGCCCAAGCCCAAACGACTCTGGCCATCCTGTTCCAACGAAGTGAGACACACATGAAACTCACAGTTTAGAGCAACAGGCTCACTAAAAGACTGACCTTCCCTTCCCCTTATACCTTGCCATTTTATTATGAAAGGCCTATTACAGCAATTCCTTTTACCAGGTATATCATATCTGGCTATCAAGAAAAAATTATAAGGCATACTAAAAGGCAAAAAATGCAATAAGAAGAGACAGAGCAAGTAACAGAACAAGAGATGGCAAGAATGATGGAATTATCAGATCAGGAATTTAAAGCAACTATTATCAACAAGCTAAGAGCTCTAATGTCCTTCAGAAGTTGAATGGATAAACTATGGTATATCCAGACATCCAGAATATTGAAGCGACGTGAACTGAAAGTCACTCAGTCGTGTCTGACTCTTGGCGACCCCATGGACTATACAGTCCATGAAATTCTTTAGGCCAGAATACAGGAATGGGTAGCCTTTCCCTTCTCCAGGGGATCCTCCCAACCCAGGGATCGAACCCAGTTCTCACACATTGCAGGAGGATTCTTTACCATCTGAGCTGCCAAGGAAGCCCAAGAATACTGGAGAGGGTAGCCTATCCCTTCTCCAGCAGATCTTCTCGACCCAGGAATCAAACTGGGGTCTCCTGCATTGCAGGCAGATTCTTTACCAGCTGAGCTATCAGAAAGCCCAAATATCCAGAATATTATTCAACATTAAAAAAAAATGAGCTATCAAGCTACAGAAGGAAAGAAGAAATTTAAATGCATATTAGTAAGTGAAAGAAGCTAATCTGAAAATGCTATATACTGTTTGATTCCAACTATATGACATTCTGGAAAAGGCAAAACTAGAGAGACAGTAAAAAAGATCAGCAGTTACCACGGGAAGGGTGGTGGGTGCACAAGTGCAGCACAGATGATTTTTAGGGTGGCAAAACTACTCTCTATGATACTATAATAGTGGATACATGTCATTATACATGTCCAAATTATGAACATGTTGGACATTATTATACGGACATTATGTCCAAATTCACATAATGTACAACACCAAAAAAATCTCCCTGTGCTTCCAGCAGGGGGAGGGAAAAATAAACTAGTTTGAAATACACCAGAAGCTTAAAGTACAGGATTTAGGTAATTATGACGTGTCAGTGCTGGTTCATCGATCGTAACAACTGTACCACTCTGATGGACGATACTGATAATGGGGGAGGCTATGCATGTGTAGGAGCAGAGGGTATATGGGAAGTCTCTGCACCTTCCTCTTAATTTTGCCATGAATCTAAAACTACTCTTAAAAAATGAAGTCCTAAAAAAAAATAATTCCCTGGGATCCAGTGGTCCAGGTTCAGCACTGTCACTACTAGGACCTGGACCCTGCTTGGGGGAACTAAGATCTCACAAGCCTTGCAGAATGTCCCATCCGCCCCCAAAAAGATACACAGATATGTGTTTTAAAATACTATTTCTAATAAAAGAAACAAATGAAATTACAGCAATTACTGAAGGAGTCTGCATAATTTCTTGGCGTCAAAAAGAAGTACAGCACATGTATTTACTCAAGGTGGAGTCCTTTTTTCTTCAAAGTGGAGTTCTTAATTCAACCAAACATTTACTGACTGTCTCCTACGTGCCTAAAACTAGGATAGTCACTAGGGATGTAACAGTGAACTCACCATATACACAGTTCTAGTGCTCACAGAGTTTACAGTGGGCATCACAAACAATCACATTAAAAAACCCCTGCAAATTTGCGTCATGCTGCAAAGACCTGCTGAAGATAATGGGGAAGTCAAAAGGGAGAGTTTTAGAAAGAGGGTGATCAAGGCCTTTAGTAGAAGCTACATTTAAATACTGTCCTCAAGGATGAGAAGAAGCCAACCATGTCAAGAGCTGGGATCAGAGCCTCCAGAAAGAGAAAAACCCTGTAGAGACTCTTGGTAGAAGAAGACCAGCAAGGCAGGGCATTACAAGGGAAGAGGTGGCAGGAATCCACTGTTCAGGATTTATAGTTGCTGATAAGCCACCATTATCGAATGAGAAGCCATTTAAGCATTTAAAGTAGGGAACTGACATTTATATTTAAAAGGGACTTAGGTTTATAAAAGACATTTATATTTTTATATCACCTGACGCCAGTCAGAATGGCCATCATCAAAAAATCCACAAACAATAAATTTTGCTGAAGAGGGTATGAAGGAAAGAGAATCCTACACTGTTGGTGGGAATGTAAACTGGTAAAACCACTACGGTTAACAGCATACAGAGGTTCCTTAAGAAACTAAAAACAACTACCATATACATGACCCAGCAATCCCACTCCTGGGCATATACCTGGAGAAAACTGTAATTCCAAAAGATACATGCACCCCCATGCTCACTGCAGCACTATTTACACCAGCCAGGACATGGAAGCAACCTAATGTCCATCAACAGAAGAACGGACAAAGAAGATGTGGTACATATATACAATGGAGTATTATTCAGCCATAAAAAAGAATGAAATTGTGTGCATTTGCAGAGACATGAATGGACCTAGACATTGTCATACAGAGTGAAATGAGTCAGAAGTAGAAAAACAAACATTGTACATTAATGCACATATGCAGAATCTAGAAAAGCATAAGATGAACCCATTTGCAAAGCAGAAATAGACACACAGACATATGGACACCAAGATGGGAAAGTGGGGTGAGAGGAACTGGAAGATCTGCATTGATATATATACACTACTGAGTATAAGATAGGTAATTAATGACAAAACGTGGTCCACTGGAGAAGGGAATGGCAAACCACTTCAGTATTCTTGCCTTGAGAACCTCATGAAAAGTATGAAAAGGCAAAAAGATGGGACACTGAAAGATGAACTCCCCAGGTCGGTAGGTGCCCAATATGCTACTGGAGATCAGTGGAGAAATAACCCTAGAAAGAATGAAGAGACAGACCAAAGCAAAAACAACACTCAGTTGTGGATATGACTGGCGATGGAAGTAAAGTCCGATGCTGTAAAGAACAACATTGCATAAAAACCTGGAATGTTAGGTCCATCAATCAAGGCAAATTGGAAGTGGTCAGACAGGAGATGGCAAGACTGAACATCAACAATTTAGGAATCAGCGAACTAAAATGGACTGGAATGGGTGAATTTAACTCAGATGACCATTATATCTACTATTGTGGGCAAGAATCCTTTAGAAGAAAAGAAGTAGCCATCATAGTCAACAAAAGAGTCTGAAATGCAGTACTTGGATGCAATCTCAAAAATGACAGAATGATCTCTGTTCGTTTCCAGGGCAAACCATTCAATATCATAGTAATCCAAGTCTATCCCCCGACCAGTAATCCTGAAGCTGAAGTTGAACGGTTCTATGAAGACCTACAAGACCTTTTAGAACTAACACCCAAAAAAGATGTCCTTTTCATTATAGGAGACTGGAATGCAAAAGTAGGAAGTCTGAGATACCGGGAATAACAGGCAAATTTGGCCTTGGAGTACAGAATGAAGCAAGGCCAAGGCTAATAGAGTTTTGCCAAGAGAATGCACTGGTAACAGCCAATACCTCTTCCGACAACACAAGAGGACTCTACATATGGACATCACCAGATGGTCAATACTGAAATCAGACTGATTATATTCTTTGAAACCAAAGATGGAGAAGCTCTACATACAGTCAGGAAAAACAAGACTAGGAGCTGACTGTGGCTCAGATCATGAAGTCCTTATTGCCAAATTTAGATTTAAATTGAAGACAGTAGGGAAAAGCACTAGATCATTCAGGTATGACCTAAATCAAATCGCTTAGGATTATACAGTGGAAGTGACAAATAGATTCAAAGGATTAGTTCTGACAGAGTGCCTTAAGAACTACTGATGGAGGTTTGTGACTTTGTACAGGAGGCAGGGATCAAGACCATCTCCAAAAAAAAAGAAATGCAAAAAGGCAAAACGGATTCTGAGGAGGCCTTACAAATTAGCTATGAAAAGAAGAGAAGTGAAAGACAAAGGAGAAAAGGAAAGACATATCCATTTGAATGCAGAGTTCCAAAGACTAGCAAGGAAAGATAAGAAAGCCTTCCTCGGTGATCAATGCAAAGAAATAGAGGAAAACAATAGAATGGGAAAGACTAGAGATCTCTTCAAGAAAATTAGATATACCAAGGGAACATTTTATGCAAAGAATACACAGAAGAACTATACAAAAAAGATCTTCACAACCCAGATAATCACAATGATATGATCATTCACCTAGAGCCAGACATCTTGGAATGAGAAGTCAAGTGGGCCTTAGGAAGCATCACTACGAACAAAGCTAGTGGAGGTGATGGAATTCCAGTTGAGCTATTTTAAATCCTAAAAGATGATGCTGTGAGTGCTGCACTCAATATCCCAGCAAATTTGGAAAACTCAGCAGGGGCCACAGGACTGGAAAAGGTCAGTGTTCATTCCACTCCCAAAGAAAGGCAATGCCAAAGAATGTTCAAACTACCACACAATTGCACCCATCTCATACGCTAGTAAAGTAATGCTCAAAATTCTCTAAGCCAGGCTTTAATAGTACGTGAACCGTGAACCTTCAGATGTTCAAGCTGGTTTTAGAAAAGGCAGAGGAACCAGAGATCAAATTGCCAACATCTGATGGATCATCGAAAAAGCAAGAGAGTTCCAGAAAAACATCTACTTCTGCTTTATTGACTACGCTAAAGCCTTTGACTGTGTGGACCACAACAAACTGTGGAAAAATCTGAAAGAGACGGGGTACCAGACCACCTAACCTGCCTCTTGAGAAATCTGTATGCAGGTCAGGAAGCAACAGTTAGAACTGGACATGGAACAACAGACTGGTTTCAAATTGGGAAAGGAGTACATCAAGGCTGTATATTGTCACCCTGCTTATTTAACTTATATGCAGAGTATATCATGAGAAACGCTGGGCTGGATGAAGCACAAGCTGGAATCAAGATTTCCAGGAGAAATCTCAATAACCTCAGATATGCAGATGACACCACCCTTATGGCAGAAAGCAAAGAAGAACTAAAGAGCCTCTTGATGAAAATGAAAGAAGAGTTAAAAAGTTGGCTTAAAACTCAACAATCAGAAAACTAAGATCATGGCATTCGGTCCCATCACTTCATGGCAAATAGATGGGGAAACAATAGAAACAGTGAGAGACTATTTTTGGGGGCTGCAAAATATCTACAATGGTGACTGCAGCCATGAAATCAAAAGACGCTTACTCCTTAGAAGAAAAGTTATGACCAACCTAGACAACATATTAAAAAGCAGAGACATTACTTTGTCAACAAAGGTTCATCTAATCAAAGCTATGGTTTTTCCAGTAGTCATGTATGGATGTGAGAGTTGGATTATAAAGAAAGTTGAGCACCGAAGAATGATGCTTTTGAACTGTGATGTTGGAGAAGACTCTTCAGAGTCCCTTGGACTGCAAGGAAATCCAACCAGTCCATCCTAAAGGAAATCAGCCCTGAGTATTCACTGGAAGGACTGATGCCGAAGCTGAAACTCCAACCAATACTTTGGCCACCTGATGCGAAGAGCTGACTCATTGGAAAAGACCCTGATGCTGGGAAAGATTGAAGGCAGGAGGAGAAGGATACGACAGAGGATGAGATGGTTGGATGGCATCACCGTCTCAATGGACATGAGTTTGAGTAAACTCTGGGAATTGGTGACAGACAGAGAGGCCTGGCATGCTGCAGTTCATGGGGTCGCAAAGAGTCAGACACAACTGAACAATTGAACTGGACTAATGAGAACCTACTATATAGCACAGGGGGGAAAAGGTACATATATTAAGGACATATATTTAGTTAATCTTAAAAATGATTCCAATATACATTAGGCACAAATACTACTTGATTCCACTTATACAAGGTACCTAGAAAGTCAAGTTCATAGAGTCAGAAAGTACATTCATTGGTAGATGCCAGGGCCAGGATGTGAGCGTGAGGTAGGGAGGGGGAATGGGGAGTTAGTGTTTTTTGGGGACAGATTTTCAGATTAGGAAGGTGACAAATTCAGGAGATGGATAATGGTGAGAGTTGTACAGCAATGTGAATGCACTTATTGCCACTGAATTGTACAATTAAACTTGTTAAAACAGTATGTTTCGTATTATAGGACTTTTATCGCAATAAACGTTTTTTTAAAGTAAAATGACTGACTGTGACCTCTTCTGTGAAGTTAACATGGACTTCAACATTCCTTGCCACAGACAAAGAAACTGAAGCTCACAGAGTTTATATTCACTGAGTACATCACACAGTCAAACCCAGCCATGTGTTCAAAGTCTGAGCTCTCTCACGTCTGTCATACTTAACAAAGAACTCTGTGCTCACTCACCCATTCAGCCCCATTGAGTCAAAAGTACACTGGCCTCACAACTGTCCTCCTGAAACAACAACAACAAAAAGTGTGTGGCGATTTTTAAACACGTCCACAATTTTTTCGCTAGGAAGTCAGCCTAACTTAAAATTTCTCCTATTTCTCACACTGATGTTCTTTATCATTTAATACTGTATGTATGCTCCTTTTTTGTGGCAGAGCTTCTCCATCAGATTTGTTTTTTTGGTTTTAACAGCTTCATCGATGGGAATTTCCTGATAGTTCAGTGGTCAGGACTCGGAGTTTTTACTGTGGTGGCGTAGGTTCAATCCCTGGTCAAGGAATGAACATCCCACAAACGATGTGGCACAGTCAAAAAGAAGAAAACAAAAAAATCCAGCTTCCTTGAGATGTAATTCACATACCATACAATTCATCTATTTAAAGCACACCTCTGTTTTAAAAATAATTTCTAAACTGAGAGAAAGCAAAATGGCCTACAATTAGTCCAATTGATTTTTCCAGAGTTTGTTTATCCAGTAAAGACTTCAGATTCCCTAGTTGGTTCATTTATTTCGCTACCTGACAGAGATGGACAGGGAGCTGGGGCTTAAGCAACTGCTATACAGCTCAGGAAATGATTTTATGACTACTTTTCCTGTCTTGGCCCTCATCTCTGAATTTTGTTCATGTCAATTTGGTGGAGACCTCTTCCTGCAGAAGTAAGCCAACTGTAACATTAAAAGCTTTTATCAGAGAGAAGGGAAAATATGCACTTATATAAATATTTTATAAATAATGTGAATAAATCATACATAGTGTCTTTATGACTTTGCTGTTGCGGCCTCAGGACACAACGAACCATGTACCTCACTTACTTCTTCCTGTGACATGTTAGTAAGGATTTTCAAACATTCTGTGGTTCTAACAACAGTATGATCCTCTTGGAAAGGATAACTTCAGCTGAACTTCTTTCAATCTAATCCAAAATATACTGTTCCTGGAAGACAGTCCTTTAAATCCATGGCATTAAATTAGGTCTGTTATCTGTTTTCATCACCCTAAAGTTTTCTCCATTACTTCTGCTTCAGTATTATTTTTGTTATTGCTAATTCATTACACGCCATTTTGGCAGGACGGGGGTTAAGGTTGAGGGCTGATGGGTATAAACCTAAATCTATAATATCTTCTTTCCTGGAGCATTATTTCTTTTGAACAAATGTACAAATGCATTAATACTATGAAGGTGGATAAAATTTGGTTTTATCCAGATAGTAACCTATTAGACTTCAAGTTTACTGACTTCGTGACTTCATAAAATTTGTCCTGCTCGATTTTCTTGTCAAATTATTTTTATCTTTCAAGTGTAACTGAAATATATCTACTCTCAAAGGATAAAGATATGATATGCCAGAGAATATTTAAAAGACATATACCATTTTCTTCCAAAAATGTTTTTGAGTAGCACTTTTAGAATTGGCCTCTTGAGGTGATTACTTTAAGAAAGTAATACTTGTTTGGATTTTAAGTTATTAGAAGTTTTGTTTCAAAGTTAGCTTAACTTACCATGTTCATATCCTTGTATTTATGTTATAGACATTAAATGTAATACCTTTCCCCTTAATAAATAAAAATTAAAAAAGGAAAATACTGCTTGTTTCAAGATTTTTTAAAAACCCACACATACAGTAGGGACCTGCACGGTGGTCCAGTGGTTCAGACTCCTCCTGCCAATGCAGAGGACATTGGTTCGATCCCTGATCCAGGAAGATTTCACCTGCCACAAGGTAACTAAGCCCGTGTGCTACAACTACCGAGCCCACACACTGCAGCTAGCGAAGCCTACATGCCCTACAGCCTGTGCTCCACGAGAAGCCACTGCAACAAGTCCAAGCACTGCAACTAGAGAGTCGCCCCTGCTCTCCACAACGAGAGAAAGCCCGAGCATAGCAATAAAGACCCAGCACAGCCAAAAATAAGTAAATAATTTTTAAAAACACACACACACATATACAACAAAACTGAGTGATAATCTAAGCAGACCATGGTATTTGAGTCTCCAGGTAATTCCACTGAAAAAGGCACAAAACAAACTCATTGATGTAGAAACTGCAATGCTAGGAAGGATGGAAGCTGAATGTAAGGACTGGATATCCAATATAAAGAGTGATGACTACTAGGACTCGCCTGGTGGTCCAATGATTAAGAATCTGCCTTCCAGTGCAGGGGATATGGGTTCAATTCCTGCTTGAGGAACTAAGATCCCATATGCTGCAAGGCAACTAGGCGGCCACACCACAACTGGAGAAGCCAGTGCATCACAACTAGAGACTCTGGGCACTGCCAATCGCCACAACTTGAGTCCTGTGCCACAAGGATGCAACAAAGATCCCGTATAACACAACCAAGACTCAACAGAGCTAAAGAAAGAAGGAAAGTGAATTCAGGTCCAATGCTGGCAGCTCTGATTTTTCAGGAGTTGCTAAACGTTGAAATTACAATAAAATATCCCCTTTTTTATACCCTGGAAACTAATTTAAAAAAATTTTAAACAGTGTCTGAGACACCAATTTGCAGTCTCTGGTATAAAATTGTTAAAACGACATACAGCTTTTAAAGCCTTCAGCCTAAACAATCCATGCTGCCAAAAACAAGGATGGGAACTCACAAAACAAGAAAAAAGCACCCTGTTTAACTAAAAAGTACCTTGTTCACTCCAGAAACAAAAACAAGACTGAATATAAATAGTGAGAGTCTGAAATGATAATGCTTTCAACAGAGAAGTTCAGAGTATCATAGTACTGTTAACTAGACAAATTTAATTCATTTTTGTTGCTTATATAAGGGAAAATTCCCATTTCTTAATTTCAGATCTAAACAATAATTTGATGTATTATTCTAAGGAAATGAATAGCATTAAACACAAAAAGTTACTCCAAAGTAGATTAAGGCAAACATTTATACGACGAACAGATGGGTTTATGAAGGAAAAAGGCTAAAACACATCCAACAAAATTACCATAAGTCGAATGTCTGATGATGAATGCAGCTACCTGCATTGAGCTAGGTTAAGGCTATAGACACTGCAAATTCATTTCAAAGCATACAGTCAAAGACTCAACACTAACATTGGTAAAGCTTTTCATTATAAAATGATAGTATCATTAAGCTTCCCTGAGCAAGAAGAACAGCCAACAGGATGGGAAAGGAGGAAGGGGAGCAGGGTTTGTAATGATGCTGTACATAAAACCTGAATTCTCTTCCTGTATTTCTCCTAACTCATATAGAAAAGCCATACAAAGCAGTAACATCTCACAGTAGCGCCTGCTAGGCTCTAATTATATCTCATGTAACATTTCACTGTATTTTTATTCCATTTTCTCACCTCAATTACCCTGAGCAGTGAACATTTTTCACCTTCTGAAATCCTTATTCTGTAACTTTTTATTCTTCTCTCATGGATGGAGCATAAAGGTTTACAACATGACTGTCCCCATATTTCAGATTTTTCTTAGTTTTGTGTATGAACTAGCCACAAAGAAACCTGGGTTTTTCCTCTCCCAAAGTTGCCAACAGCTGAGCCTTCTGGGGGGACTTTCCAGTGTGGAGTGCAGGCTTTCTCTTGCAGTGCACATGCTTCTCCTGTTTTGTCATTCGGGCTCTGGAGCACTCACAGGCTCAGCAGCTACAGCACACAGGCTCCCGGAACACATGGGCTCAGGAGCTAAAGTGGCAGACTTGGCTGCTTCACAGCATGTGGGATCTTAGTTCCCCAACAAGGGATCAAACCTGAGCCCCCGGCATTGCAAGGCAGTGCTATGTTACGCTAAGGTTCTAAAAGTATACCTTCTTTGTACCTTTCATTTCCTTAAATTTCCTCTTCCACTCTTTCAAAGTTCTTTCCTAAGGGTTGTCCTTAATCAAACTATAAGGAAGTATAACCTTCTAGTCTTTCCCAGACCCCTAAAACGCTTCCTAGTGTTTAAAACAATATCCCTAGTGTTTAAAATATGGCTTTATAGACTATAAATATGTATTTATGACATTACTAAATAACAAAAATTATATTTACAGTTAAACACAAGTTAAGAATGGAAAATAAACAGTTTCTCTTAGGATGGTGAAATTTCCACTTTCTTTTCATTTTTAATTATTTTCATTACATTACTTGTGCAACAAAGTGAGTACCACCATCCCTGGTTGAAAAACTGTCCATATAAAAATGCTACCTAACTCTTATCAGCCAATTCTCTCATGCAGTTGTTTCAGAATGTTGATAAATTTCAAATGAGCAGCCAAATTTAACAGTCATTATAATATATGTCATGCTGAAGTTTTCGTTTCAAAGATATTGAAAGACATCTCACTTATTATGGCTGTCAAAAATCAGCCAGAGGACTTTCTCGGTGGTCCAATGGTTAAGAATCCGCCTGCCAATGCAAGAGACGAGGGTTCAATCTCTGGCCTGGGAACTAAGATCCCAAATGCTGTGGAGCAACTAAGCCTGTGTGCCGCAACTACTGAGTCCATGAACCACAACTATAGAAGCCCACATGCGCTAGAGCCTGTGTTCCACAACCAGAGAAGCCACAGCAAGGAGAAGCCTGCGCAATGCAACTAGAGAGTAGCCCCTGCTTGCTGCAACTAGAGAAAGCCTGAAAACAACAATGAAGAGACTGTGCACCACAGCGAAGACCCAGCACAGCCAAAACACAGAAAATTAGCCGAAAGTGTAGTCCCATTATGGCAGACAGTTGATGAAGGGAATCAGGTTGAAACCACTAACCAATAAATGATCACTTTTTTAAGGCACCTCCTCTATTAAGAAGGAACTTAGGATAGTTTCACAAACTCAAGAGTGGGCGAAACACACGGACTCACAAATGGGTCCAGTGATAAAGTCATGAAAGAATCAAGGGAAATAGCAACCTTTGACTATGTCTCAATTCCTTTACTGGTAAAATAAGAACAACCAACAAAGAAAACAACACTGATCAGAGATATGCGGCAACCCAGAGTGTTCTTTCCCCTTATCCATGTTCTCCCTATAAAACAGCTTCAAAGCTGGAGGAGGTAAGTAGGTAAGGAAAATGAGTAGGCAAAGACAACCATGATCTGTTGAGCAACCTTTCCTCATATCCACACAGAGGGCCAACGAGTTTCTCCTATTCTTCTTTCACCTCCACACAAAATAAACACAATTCTAGGGAAAAAAACTTGAATTTATTCTGGCTTGTTTGTGAGTTTATATTTATTACTACTGAAGACAGACACAGAAATCTCTCCTTTCCTTCCCTTGATTCCTTACTGAAGTCACAAGAATCCATTGTCTTTTGGGTCTATCTGCAGGAGTAGTAGCCTCTGATAAACAGCCTCTTAATTGAAATCCAGCCTCCCATGGCCTCAAAGGAGAAAAAGTGCCATTAACTCTGTATTAAATACCAATATGCTAAAATAAGAGACGTACATGTGAGTTTCACTTTGGAACAATAAAAGCAATGAGCAAGAAGAGCTTTAAAAAAAAAAAAGTTTTTTCTTTAAAGCCAAGAAACACATAATGAGAAAAGAAACAAATGGTAAGCCCACTACAAAGAACCAAACAAACAAACAAAAAACCACCCAAATATCCGTCTTTTAGTATTTGTAGAGTATTAATTAAAACTAACTTCTCTAGTAACCTGCTCAGAAGTCAAATATATACATGCCCACAGGATTCCTACAAGCTTGGGCCAAATTCAATTATTAAGTCAGTGCAGTGAAATTGGAACAATTTTGTATACTTGGCTACGTAAAAGTCCGACTCTAAAACAATGCTTTAAAATTCCAGAATAGGAAAAATGCTGTTACTCAAAAGATAACTGGGTTTCATTTATATCTCTTCCTTTTACACCACCTGCTAATAATCAAAAATCATTTTAATCATTTATATAACATCTTACCTCTTAAAATCTAAAGGACAACATCTGGAATATTTATAAAATGCCTAGGGAAAAATGTGACATTAAAATATAAAATTAAAAACTTCTTTTTAATGAATATTACAAGAATAAAATTATTACCATACTGATCTTGAGAGTAACTATTTTCTCCTTCCCAATAATCAGTCATACTTACCTAACCTTTTCACTCTTTTCCATAATTAGCCTTTATCTTGTTCCACCTTCTAATCATCTCATACCTCGACCAACCACAATTCTGCCTAACCAAATACTTCTAAAAAATAAATGTATCTAGTTATGTACGTCAAACCATACTTGGACAGATATAAATCTCTTTAAGTATAACCACCCCTCATTAGTATAATCATTAGGAAATTATGTCCTGACTAGATGAATCTGCTAGAGAATTAAAGTTTATTTTTTTAAACCCTACAATTAAGATTAAAATATACTTCATACTTATATAAAAGCCACTATAAAAATAACTTAATCAAAGGTCAATAAGGAAAAGAAATGAGATATAAATATTGGGAGAGAAAAAAAGGAAGAAGTAATTTTAGAGCATATTCTCACACATGGACTCAGCACAGTCAAACACATGTGACATGTGAATTTAACCTTTTTGATGGCTGAGAATAACCACTGTATTTTTCTATGAAAAACTATGTCATCTAGCCCTAACGATGTAAAGCCTAACGCTGCTATACTAAATGGCCCCAGGGTACTAAGTTTTAATACTGTATTTTTTGTCTCTTTCTTACAGTTGGTGAGTTCAGCTCTAGCAGCACCTTCCTTCCCTAATGTGTAATGTGCCTCCTTTTAAAAACTTATTTTGGTCACCAAGCATGTAAGATCTTAGTTCCCTGGCCAGGAAACAGGGTGTCTTAACCACTGGACTGCCAGGGAAGTCCCTTAATGTACCTCCTTTAATATGCTATGAGCTATAACCAAGTGAAAGAAAGTATTAGTCGCTCAGTCATGTCCGACTCTTTGTGACTCAGTGGACTGTAACCCACCAGGCTCCTCTGTCCATAGAATTCTCCAGGAAAGAATACTGGAGTGGGTTGCCATTCCTTTCTCAAGAGGATCTTCCAGACTCAGGGATAGAACCCAGGTCTCCCACATTGCAGGCGGATTCTTTACCGTCTGAGGTGACTTAGTAAAATGCGGTGACTATGTTCCTGGAAGCTATAAAAGTACAGTTTTAGGAAAAGTTACATGAATTTTAGGACTCACACTTAAAGAATACAGACTTTCTGGTCTATACTCAAGTTCTCAGCTATGTATACAAAGAAGTTTCTAAGGGAATTAAAACCATTAAGAGTTTCTATAGGTGTAAAACTATGATTAGATAAAGGACCACCTTCATTTCATAATCAGGTCAAACGCAGTAGATCCAGGAGCAGTGGGTAAAGACATGTGATTTGTGTACTGAAAATGATCATTGTTCTTTAATTCGTTAAGAGATTGCATTATGTTTTAGAAAGGACAGACTAGTTTGAAGATTAGCCCAAAGAAATGTCTTTAACTTATAAATGTAGTAATTTCCAAACGTTAAAGAAAAAAAGAAATGCTATTTAACGTGTTCAAATACACATAACAAATCAAGTTAATAAAGAACAATTTCTAACTAGGAATCTTGAGTACATTCCTAATACAAATAAATAGGAAGAGCCTATAATAAACATGTCAAATATAAATGCCTCTCAAGCAATTTGCTCTCTGTTAGGTTAACCACTGCCTTGATGACTCTGATTCCATTAAATTATTTCTTACCAAACTATTTTCCACAGATGTTTTTCAGCCATAGGTGAAAATGATTCTCGGTAGTTATAACCCAACAATTTCCTGAACTTCACAAGAGTTACACCACATCAAAACTCAAGGTGGACTCATTAGCAGACTTCAAACTTTACATACCCGACAATGCAAACCAGAAAAAGCACATCCCTGGCAATTTCCATTGACTTCTAATATTTCAGAAATTAATATAATATTGATGTGACTCAAATTGTATGATTTTTAAATAAATTTTATTTCTACTTTTTTTTTTACAGTTAACACACTCATGATTTCCAAAAACTAAATGGCACTTCATATGCATTGTAAGGATGAAGCACACATTAATCAAATGTGCCACATAAAAATAACATTTTTCATCTACGAAACTGGTAATGATGTAAAACCGTGATGGCCCACATTAGGTAAAGTCCAGAGTAATGAGCTCTCATGCCTTGCTGAGGGGACTGTACCACCTTTCCAAAAGACTGATTCAAAAATGTTCACTTATTGAATCTTCAGGAATAAATAATAATACCCATCAATCAAACCCTAAGAAAAGAATTTTCCTAAGGAAATAAAATATTTCAGAATTTATAGCAGCAGACATCTGAAATAACCTAAAAACACTAGAAGTGTAGTTAATTTGGGTGTTTCACAGCCATTAATGATCTAATGATATGGAACAATTTCCTCAACAATAAGTGAAAAAAGAATACTATTAACTGTATTACTTACAACATACATTATACATGTATCTCTATCTCCTTTCATATAATCACAGAAAAAATGGAAAGAAACTTTACCTGCAAATAATGATTGAGAGGAGCCTCTAGAGCTACAGTCCATGTCACTGCCAAGAGTCTGACATAACTGAGCACACACGCATACACGTAATGATTACTCTCTAGGAAATATTATATTCGGTTTTATTTTGTTCTTTATAACTTTGCCACACTGCTAAAATTAAAAAAAAAAACCTTCACATATGAAATAATCACATAAATTAACTGAAAAGAGAAATCAAAACCAAATGCCTGGTCCATAATGCTGTGAAAAAATACTTAGATGCTGTTTAAAAAGGGCTTCCCTTGTGGCTCAGGTAGTAAAGAATCCTCCTGCAATGTGGGAGACCTGGGTTCAATCCCTGGGTTGGGAAGATCCCCTGGAGAAGGAAAAGGCTACCCACTCCAGTATTCTGGCCTGGAGAATTCCACGGACTGTATACTCCATGGAGTCACCAAGAGTCAGACACAGCTGAGAGACTTTCACTGTTTTCACTGTTTAAAAATGTTTTTAAACAGGAAAATAGTGCATACTGTATTTTATAACAAGAGAATTTTAAAAATATATATGTTAGCATACAAAAGTAGAATTTAAAGGAATATACACAAATTGCCAAATTTATAAATCAAAATAGAGCACTTATAAGCACTGACACTTTGTTAAAAGTGGTAAAACATCATTACTTTTTAAAATGAATGTTTTATCTCTATAAAAAGCTTACAATAGAAAGTCTTCCTAACACTGTTTAAATTATAAATGATACTTGCAAGGAAACAACCCAAGAGTTTAATGAAGTTGCCATTAAAATAAGTAAGTAGTCACTGATTAAAAGTATAAAAATAAGCAGTCACTGATTAAAAGTATATATTATATCAAAATTAATCATACTTTATCTTTTTACCTTAAAATATTGCAACTGAGTTACACTGGATTTAGAATGTTATAAAACTAGCAATCATACATATGCTGAAGCTATATATACCACAGTCTTCGAAAAATTAAAGTTCCTGCCACCCAATAGAGGTAATGTGACTATTTAAAAATCAGAACTTTTGTGCACAGCCTACATTACATCTTACTGGGCACACCAGAGACTATTTTCAAGTCTTCTCAAGTCAAGAGTGTGTGTATGTGTGTTAGTTGCTCAGTTGCGTCCTACTCTCTGTGACCCCATGGACTGTAGCTTCTCTATACACAGAAGGTGTGTGTGTGTGTGTGTGTGTGTGTGTGTGTGTGTGTGTTAGCTGCTCAGTTGTGTCCTACTCTCTGTGACCCCATGGACTGTAGCTTCTCTATACACAGAATTCTCCAGGCAAGAATACTGGAGTGGGTTGCCATTCCCTTCTCCAGGTCACTTACTCAAAGCCAAAATTAAATTCTCCCAACTCTGTAACTGGTCATCACTGGACCCAGGATTTTACAACAATGTGGAGAAAGAATCAAGATAATTGTTACAGTAAGGATTAAGTGGATTCAGTGTTTAGCTCCCTCAAATGAAAAATACATGATCCTGCATAACCAACAACACTTGGATATATTTCAGTCAGTATCAAAAGAAAACCAATGCAAAAAAAAAAACCTAATGGACACAGCTTTTGTGAGCAGGGAAGAATGCTTCATTCAGGTAGAAGAACTAAAATTTAAGAACTGAATTAAGGGCTAAAACTTCTGAATTCTAATCACAGATAAGACAGTGACCCAACCTAAATTTTATCTCAACCACATATTCTTGACCACAAATGGAGACTTATTCAAAAATGTCATAAAATGTTTGAAAAAAATTAAAACTTAAATTTTTAACCGAGAGAAAGAATTCATTTTCCTAACCTGGTCCACATATAGACAAATCCCAATGGCCCTGAAATCAGTACTGGTAAGTATGGTAACTAAGAAAGATTTGAAGCATGTTTAGCAACTGGGGGGTGGCATTTTAGTGCCTTAGTTTAATCACAGCTGAGTGCACAAAGAGGTTTATGCTGTCAGTACTGTCCTAACAAGAAAGGTACAGCTTAGGCTCACCTACAAAATGATTAAAAATGTGCAGTTCAAGAAAAAAGATGATAGCTATATATAGAATAAGAGTATAAAATGTTATTCACTATTTATTATCACACATATTAAAATCTTAGATCAAAATATATTTATGTTAAATATGTAAGCACAGTTTTAAACTGCATATATACTCTGTATTTAATCATTCTCAAGTATTTCTATACTAAATACTTAGTTCTTTAACCATATTAGTCCTTACTGCCTTCATTCATCATCTTTGTTATGTGCCCCTTTTTTGGATCTCAGCATTTTTATCTTTTACTATCTGAAAAAGCCATATTATTGACATTCTTCATTTGGTAAGTTAAAACTAAGATGAAATTGTTTCTAATTTCTTAAACTTACGACAATGGGTAAAGTTAACGATAAGAAAATTAATGAAACATCTTAACAGCACAGCTTGGTAATTATTATATGAAAAAAAGCCTCCAGGGGTGGGGATAGGAGGGAAGGGAGGACAGAACTTTGCAAACAGAAATATGGCAGATTATTTAAATGACCTGCCTACTAAAAGCTGACAATGCTGAATTAAAAGCAACAACTGAAGTAGTTTTCAGCTTGAAAATTTTATTTCATTCTGTCTTATCTTATACCCATTTCTCTCCTAAGTATTTTCACATTTGCATATAAATACTTAAACTTTTAAAAATAATTGTTTTTTAAGTCTTGGTGTACTAATTCTATCATTTCAGCATCTCTAGGTCTATTTCTATTGACTGACTTTTCTCTTAGCTATGGATGATATTTTCCTACTTATTTGCATATCCAATTACACAGAATTCAAGATAATGATTCCTTCTAGGTCAGAAAAAGAACCTTCTAAAATACCAGTTGTATTTTTATTTCTTTGATGGAGTGATGGGTATAGTGTTTACTTCTAGTCTTTAAACCATATGTGACTCTCTCTATATATGCTATAGTTCTTGAAGAAAAAATACTGTAAAAACTTAAGTTAGATGCTTTGAAAAGGTTCAGTGGGAAGAAAAAGGAGGGCGGCAAGGGAAGGACAAAATTGTAATGGACACAGTAGGGAACTCCAGGGCTCCATCCACTGCACACACATACACATATGTACACACACAGGCTGGAAAAAAGTCAGAATTAACTTTTGCAGACCTGTGTAATCTAATAAAAATTACAACAACCAAGAAAGCTTAGCAAAGAAAGAAGCTCCTACACTGAAGTGAGAGAGCAATGTGGTGTTTCTAACTGCCTACCTCCATTCCCCACTCCCCCGTGTAACAAAGGCAGTAAGGATGGCAGCTGCCTACCTGCTGAAGGCTAACAGTGCCAGGGGAGCAAAAGCCTTACTTTCAAAGAATTGTGTGTGAACGCTATGACCCGACTGGCAACTTCCTCAAAAACTGGCACAAGAAGATGCTTTTGTTCTGCCTGACTTGGAGCACTCCCAGGGCAGGCAGCCTAGGGGAGGGGAAAATAGGCAGAGTAACACAGAGAGAGCTAAAAGCCTGGCAAGCAAGAGCTTGAGAAAGGAGATATGTGGAGAGAAACAGGCTTTGTAAACTCTTACAAGCAATCTAGAAGTCCACACATATTTCCAAGGCTGAACGCACACACAGAAAAGCTCTAAAAAGACCCTTGACTTTCACCTCTAGCTGACCCTTAGGCTCCATCCAAACAGGAAATAAAGGCTAAGGCAGGATTGTAAATAGCCCAGCTAAGCACTAGAGTACCCAAACACAGAACCATCCAACTAAAAGTAGGACAGTATTTTTTTCTTTTTCTTTTATACTTTTATGGTCTCCAGGTGTTCAAGCGAACTGGGTCAAAATACTAGTTGACCGCAAGGTTAATGGAACACAGACTTCAATAACTACACATGACAAAGAATATATACATAACAAAAATAGTTTAGAAAAGACACTAAACAAACAACAATGAAATTAACAATAATCCACAATAAGAAGCAACAAAAACCCTGAGGAGGGGAGGAATCTGATGTCTAAAGTCAATACATAATATTCAAAATGTACAAAAGATTATGTGGCATGCAAAGAAACAAGAATTCTTGTATAGAAATTTATTATACGTATTTTACCACAATCTTTCTTTAAAGCAAGGAAAGGCAGAGAAGGAACCATCATGTGAATGTGACCAGTAGTCACTTAGGAAATATGACAGATTGAGGAAAAGAGTGCTATTTGATTAATAATTACTTAAAATGTGAACTATGACCAATTATATAAACAAGTGAATAGTAACAGTACGTGAACCAAGAACTTTCAGATTTACAAGCTGGATTTAGAAAAGGCAGAGCAACCAGAGATCAAATTGCCAACATCTGCTGGATCATAGAAAATGCAAGAGAATTCCAGACAAACACATACTTCTGCTTCATTGACTACGCTAAAGCATTTGACTGTGTGGATCACAACAAACTGGAAAATTCTTAAAGAGATGGGAATACCAGACCACCTTATCTGTCTCATGAGAAACCTGTATACAGGTCAAGAAGTAGCAGTTACAATTGAACATGGAACAATAGACTGGTTCAAAATCGGGAAAGGAGTTATGTCAAGGCTGTATATTGTCACCCTGCTTATTTAACTTACAGCAGAGCACATCATGCAAAATTCTGGACTGGATGAACCTCAAGCTGGAATCAAGATTGAGGGGAGAAATATCAGTAACTCAGATATGTAGATGACACCACCCTTATGGTAGAAAGCGAAGAGGAACTAAAGAGCCTCTTGATGAAGGTGAAAGAAGAGAGTGAAAAAGTTGGCTTAAAACTCAGCACTGAAAAAACTGAGATCATGGCATATGGTCCCATCACTTCATGGCAAATAGATAGAGGAAAAAGTGGGAACAGTGAGAGAGTTTTATTTTCTTGGGCTCCAAAATCACTGCAGATGGAGACCGCAACCATGAAATTAAAAGACACTTGCTCCATGGAAGAAAAGCTATGACAAACCTAGACAGTATATTGAAAAGCAGAGATATTACTTTGCCGACAAAGGTCCATCTAGTCAAAGCTATGATTTTTCCAGTAGTTATGTACCGATGTGAGAGATGGACCATAAAGAAGTCTGAGCGCCAAAGAATTATGCCTTCAAACTGTGATGCTGAAGAAGACTCTTGAGAGTCTTTGGACTGCAAGGAGATCAATCCAGTCAATCCTAAAGGAAATCAACTCTGAATATTCACCAGAAGGACTGATGAATCCTGGCCACCTAATGTGAAGAACTGACTCGATGGAAAAGACCACTGTGCTAGAAAAGATTCAAGGCAGAAGGAGAAGGGGATGACAGAGGCCAAGATGGTTAGATGGCGTCACTGACTCAATGGACATGAATTTGAGCAAACTCCAGAAAGTAGTGAAGGATAGGGAGACCTGGTGTGCTGCAGACCACAGGGTCACAAAAAGCTGAACATGACTGAGCAGCTAAACAACAACAATAAACAAGTAAAATGTAAACTCTACCAAAAAAAAGAATTGGCAAAGGACTTACATAGACCAGAAAAGATACACAACTGGCTAATGGGCACTAAAAAATACACTCAACATCATTAGCCATGAGGGAAATGCAAATCAAAATCACAGTGAGATACCTATACCCACTAGGATGGCTATAATTAAAAAATAAACAGGGAATTCCCTGGCAGTCCAGTGGTTAAGACTCAACCCTTTCACCACCATGGGTTCAATCCCTAGGCGGGGAACTAAGATCCTGCAAGTTGCATGATGAAGTATAAATAAATAAAATAACAAACTTCAGTGAGGATATAGAGAAATCAGAACCCTGGACATTGTTGATGAGAACGTAAAATGGTGCAGTCACTACAAAACAGGTGGTGGTTCCTCAAAAAATAACAAGTAGGATTATCATGTGTGTTTGTGTGCTACGTCACTTCAGTCACGTCCAACTCTTTACCGCCCCATGGACTGTAGCCCACCAGGCTCCTCTGTCCATGGAATTCTCCAGGCAAGAATATTGGAGTGGGTTGCTGTGCCCTCCACCAGGGGATCTTCCAAGATTACCATATGACCCAGTAATTCCATTCCTAGGAACCTATCCCAAAGAACAGATAACAGGTATTTAAACAAAAACTTTTATGTCAGCATTTACAGGAGCTATTCACAATAACCAAAAGGTAAAAACAACCAAAACGCCTATCAACTGATGAATGGATAAAAAAATGTGGTATATCCATATAATGGAATATCATTCAGTCATAGAAAGAAATGAAGTGCTGATACATGCTACAACATAGATGGTCTAGAAAAAGTTATGCTAAGTAAAGAAGCAGATACAAAAGGTAACATACTGTATGATCCCATGTATATGAAATACCCAAACTAGGTAAACCATGGCGGTAAGAGGCCAATGAGTGTTTGCCAGCGGCTGGAGGGAGAGAGGAACAGGGAGTAACTGCTTTAACAGGTTTGGGAATTTTCCTTTTGGAATGATGAAAATGTTTTGAAACTATATAAAGGTTATGGTTGCACAACACTGTGAATGTAGCAAATGCCACCAAATCGTGCACTTTAAAATGGCTGATTTTATACTATGTCAATTTTATCCCAATGAATGAGGTGCTAGAACAGAACTGATAACCTTTTATGAAAACAAGTACCCAAACATGTCAAGCTATTTTACTATCAATATTTACTGCTTCCCAACTAAAACAAAATAACACAAATATTTCTTAAACTATCTGAAGATGCTCCTAACTCTTTCCCTAGATCACAATATTTCTCTAGAAAGAGAAGAGTGGTATTACAGAAAGCTTCTCAGGTATAATTTACTCAAAGATTTATCTACACTAAAATCTAAAAGATATCTTTTGAAAGCTCAATGAGGTTTTAAACTTACTCACCATGAGCAAAAAGACAAAACAAAACTTAGAAACTCAGCTATCCCAAGTTACTTTGGACTTTATACTTAAAAAGCACAATACAAAAATTTCCATTATTTCTCATCATCACTTTTACAGTATAGTTTCAAATGGGCTGAATGACCTGGCCAGTACTCACTATAAGGACTATGTCCCTACTGACAGTCACTTCCCCTTGCTATCTGTCACCAAGGACTGAAACTTTTCTGAGTCTTATTTATCTCCTGAACTCCAGTTAGTCTCCAGGTACCGTAAGTTTTTTCTTCAAGAGGCACAAGTACTTGAGCTTGACATCCTGTGTCTCCCACTTATCAACAGTGTGAAAACTGGTGGTAACCTTCCTTTTTTTTCCTCACTTTCTGATCTGTATAATGGGAATAACAGTCACACCTCAGAGGCTTGCTGTGAGAATGTGTCCAAAGCATTTAGCAAACTCCTATCATATAACAAACACTAAACTGCCATCACTATTATTACTGTTCTGTGTTTTCACTGAGACTTTCCTAGGACAGGCTGTCACTGCTAGATTATATCCACTAGATTATGTCTGTACCTCCTCAACTGGCTTTCTTCATTCCTCTTTTAGTAGTCCAAAGGATATGTACATCATAATCAGATTTACCTTGCATATATATAAATACATCCTGTTACTCCCCAGCTGAAAAAACCTTCAATGGGTCACTACTTACTATGACAGCTAATCTAATATTCTCTGCCTTTCATCAGCCTCTGTTAACTGCTCTTCTGAAACTCTAGAGTACACTGGAATCATATGGATTGCTTGTTAAAAACATATTGTTGGAATCTACTGAAGTTTCCAATTCAGCAAGTATCGAGCAGAGCCTCAGACTTTGCTGCATGATGGATTTCCCGGTGATCCTGAGGCTGCTGGTTGAGGAACTGCACTTTGAGAAGCATTGCTTAAAATGCGACCCTTCTGCCTCCTTAAGGGCTTCCCTGGTGGCTCAGGTGGTTAAAGAATCTGCCTGCAATGCGGGAGACCCAGGTTCAATCCCTGGGTTGGGAAGATCCCCTAGAGGAGTAAATGGCAACCCACTCCAGCATTCTTGCCTGGAGAATTCCATGGACAGAAGTGCCTGGCAGGCTACAGTCCGAGGGCTCAAAAAGAGTCAGACATGACTGACTGACATTTTCATACTTTCGTTCTGCCTCCTTAATCTTATTTCTCCCTATTACCTAAACAGAATATACAACTTTCATTAGTTTTACAGGGTGTGCCCAACTGTCCTGACACTGCTATAACTCTGCTGCCCCCAAATACTTTCCTGACTATCCAAATCATACCCATCCTTAAAGCCTGTGGTTCTCAACACCTCCTGCACATTACAATCACCCTGGGGAGGATTTTAAAAACTAGGAGTAGGGGAATTCTCTGGCAGTCCAGTGTTCAGGACAGGCGAACACGTTCAATCCCTGGTCAGGGAACTAAGATCCCACAAGGTGCACAGTGCAGCCCCCAAACAAAAAAACTATGAACGTCCCACCCTTGAGATTCTGGTTCAACTGATCCTGGGACAAGAGTCCCCATGTGATTTTAATAAGCAGCAAAGTTGAGATCTCTACTTTACCTTCAATCTTCTTCCCATCAGAATTAATGAACACTCACTGAATTCCCCCCCCCCAATTCCTAATGAAGGCTCACTGAATTTTCTCCCCCCCAAATTCCTATAGAGCTATTAGAGTGTAACAAGTTTGCAGTTAGTTACATATGAAACCATGTTACTCTCCACCTTTCATTTTAAATTCATCAAGCTTGATCAATGATTATATCTTGAAGTTCCATCTTAACTACAATACTAGTAAGTACAGTGATAATACACAGTAGGAACTCAGTGTGTTTCCTCACCAATTGTGCATTCAAATTGAAATTCAGAGCTTTAAATACTTCTACTCTATCCAGTTCAGGAAACTATACTCACTCTTTTTTTTAATACAGTTCTGCAACAAACTCATTTTGTTACTGTGAGTCATTTAACTCCTTCCTCCCCCAATAAACTAACTGAAAAAAAATACTACTGCATCAAAATGCTGTGGAGAATAATAAAATGATTAATAGCATCATAAATGGCTTCACAGTTGCTTCCTTAGAGCAAATGGCCTTTTCTAAATCCATTAAAGACTGTTTCAAAACAGTTAAAGAGAATCAAAGCCCACATATTTAAAGATGCTGAAGCTCTGAATAGTTCTATGATTTGTTTTCTCAACAGATGTGCATCCTTCAAGCCCTGAATTCACCAGATGCATATTAAATTAATCTGTACTTTCAGTTTTACATAACACTCCACTCTAGTTTTATAAATATACCACTACATAAAGTAGAACTCCACTGTTGCTTTACGACATTAAATATTAACAGATTATCTCCACTGCGCAAAGAAAAAATACATTAAGATCCATTTTAATGCAGTCAAATATGTGCTTGCTAAACATAGGCTATAATATCTTCATTATTTTTGAACTGGTTGATTTCTATCTAGAATATGAAAAGTAACAAATCTGCTTGTAACTAAAGATCTAGTGACACCTAGTATTTAAAAATACTAACTCTACACTTCATAAATTAACTAATTAACTTAGGATTTCAACTAAGTAACTTAATTTTAATTCTGTATTTAACAGTCTACTTAAATTTCTTGGAAATTTTACTTCTTACAAAATCATTTATCTTCATTAAGAGAACGAACTGGTATATTATATCAGAAACAACTGGAACAGAAGTCAGGAGACTTGGGTTCCAGTGTGATTCATCAGCTATACAATCTAGATCAAGTCTCAGTCTCTCTATACTTAAGTAATCTCAGCTGTAAAATGAGAAAGTCTAACTTGTCCATTTCCAAGTTTTCTTTTACTTTACGATTCCATAATCTATGAAACTCAAGAAACATAAGCATTAACCAGATGGATTCCATTAAAGGCAAAACAAGCTTATGTATTGACTGATTGGGAGAGCATCTATCTTTGGAAAACCTAAGTGCTTTCACACAAACAGATCGTTCCTCAGGTCTGTTTTATTCAACGAGATGAAAAAGGAAACAAAATCCATCAAGCATGGAGTTTTTAAACATTTTTTGCGTCATACTCTAGATGACTGGAGTATTTGGATGTCACAATACCAATTTAAGGTTTAAGTGTTTTGGAAAATAGGTGTCCTAGAAAACCAGGACAGGACAGTTATAAAGCCAACTGAAAGAGGATTCTAACAATTACTTACTTGGGCTATGTGAGAAACAGTGTGTCAGGACAGCATTTTATTACTTTTAAAATAGTTATTTCCACTCTGAATCCGAATTTGAAATATCAGGCAACTACAGCAGCACCTATGATGTGTCTTCCTACTCAGACTTTGCCACCTCAAGTTTCTGGATGGCCTTCAACAACTGTAATAGGAAGATGACACAGGAGAGGACAGCCAAAAGCAATCTGTATAGCCGAGACCTGCACGGCAATAAAATGCAAGTGGCGAAAGACCTTAACTTTAGTGACAGTTCAAAACTCCTGAATTCAGATCTCTTATCATGCCTCCTTACCACCTGCAATTGCTATGTGGAAAGTACCACATTTAGTTCACATTTCCTAATGCCCCATTACATATCTCAAAGAATTACAGCACCTGTCAATTAACACCTAATGACCCAGCATCAACCTTTCTGAAATGGAAACTCGAGACTGAACAATTACATCTCAAAATGTTAGAAAAATCTCATTTCAAAACCACCCCCAGGAATTATTTTATTCATTTTATTTCCAAAAAAGAAAAAACTACCCAAGAATTAGGGTGGTGGGAGGGATAAATTGGCAGAGCACAAAGTATTTTTAGGCATTGAAAATACTCTGTATATTATTACAATGGATAAATGTTACTACACATGTTTCCAAACCCATACTATGTACAGTACAAAGAATCAATCCTAAATTAAACTATGGACTTTGGGAGATAGCTACCAATGTAGGTTCATAATTATAACAAATGTACTACTTGGGTAGAGAATATCAATAATGGGGGAGGCTAGGCATGTGTGGGAACACAGAGTAGATGGGAAATCTCTGTACCTTCCTCTCAGCTTTCCTGTGAACCTAAAACTGCTCTAAAAAATGAAGTCTTGGGACTTCCCCAGTGGTCCAGCGGTTAAGATTCCAACCTTCTACTGCAGGGGGTGTGGGTTCAATCTTTGGTAGAGGAACTAAGATCTCCCATGCTGTGCTGCCAAAAATAAATAAAGTCTTTTTTAAAAACTACCACATTAACATGTTAGGATAGAAAATATTTTAATAAAACAACTGGACATCCCTATGGGCTTCCCAGGTGGCCCAGCAGTATAGAATTTGCCTGCCAATGCAGAAGACACAGGAGGCGTGATTAATCCCTGGTTCAAGAAGAGCCCTTGGAGAAGAAAATGGCAACCCACTCCAATATTCTTGTCTGGAAAATCCTACAGACAGAGGAGCCTGGCAGGCTACAGTCCATGGGGTCGCAGAGTTGGACACGACTCAGCAACTAAACAAAAAGGCTGCTGCTGCTGCTGCTAAGTTGCTTCAGTCGTGTTCGACTCTGTGCGACCCCATAGATGGCAGCCCACCGGGCTCTCCGGTCCCTGGGATTCTCCAGGCAAGAACACTGGCATGGGTTGCCATTTCCTTCTCCAATGCATGAAAGTGAAAAGTGAAAGTGAAGTCGCTCAGTCGTGTCTGACTCTTCGCGATCCCACGGACTGCAGCCCACCAGGCTCCTCCGTCCATGGGATTTTCCAGGCAAGAGTACTGGAGTACTGTTTCTCCGAAACAAGGCAAAACTCACTATTAAAAGAATAAATTTAGGGATGTCCCTGGTAATCCAGTGGCTAAGACTCCGTGCTTCCAAGGCAGGGGGCTTGGATTCGATCCCCGGTCAGGGAAAAAAGAGATCCTACATGTCATGAGGTGAGGCCAAAAGATGGAAAAGAAAGAAAGAATAAGTTTAAGTGGATTCATCAGTAAATTAAAAAAATCTTCTTCCAGAAGAAGCTTCTCTTCCAGTTGTAACAGAAGGAAAAAAGGATTTATTATATATCTCCATAATCCACTTTTTTTAGCAGCTTCCACCCATAAGTGGCAAGCAGTAATGACAAGAATGATTTATTAAGCAAATGATAACAAAGATGCATGAAGGTATACAATGTTCAGATAGTTTGAAGTAACAATTACTTTTAACTTTCTGTGTAACTCAATATAAAATGCAAGTTCTTTTAGCTACATGTTCACTGATACAACTGGAATTATATAACCTAAATCTACTGAGGGGTTTGATTTTTGAAAAAAAAAAAATCTGATGAATTCAAAGCTACAAAATATGAAGGGGTGAGGGAATAGGAATCTGAAACAGATGGCATCTCTTTAAATTTTTTTTCCCTGAGTCCATCTTGAACACAATCTCAATAATGTCAAAATCCAATTTAGCTCTCCAAATAACCTACAAAACATAAAATGCTAATTTTGAAGTAAATTCATTCTTTTTTTTTCTTCCCAGCTTCTATATCAGGCAGAAATGAGTAAAGACAAGTTAGATGTTACATAGAGAAAAACTATCCTTCCACAAATTCTAAAGTTCTTTCATGAAAACCTACTTTCATTTATCTGAGGCCACTGAAGCAGTTTCTATCAAGACTGGTGAGAATAAAGTCTGTCTATGATATCAGCCTTTTTTTTCTGGATACGATGATTATTTATCCTTACTAGAGACCAAATCATAGCTCCAAAAAGAAATAAGCTCTAAAATAGAAACAAGCTCTGGAAGAATACTCATTTGGTTTGAGTAAAGCACTGCCTGGCATTTCTGAAACATTTCCACAGTAATTGACCTCTCGTTTGGCAACACCAATAAAGTTAACTGTACTTTGTTCAGTATATATTCTAGTATGCTATATAAACCTTCCCAATCTTTCCTAAGGCTTTCTGAGATCATCCAAGAGACAGACGTTAAAGGAAGGTTTAGTCATTTTTAGATTTCCTGACAAGCAAATTCCATAACTGACAACTGCAAACATTCGTGGAATGGCCACATACGTTGTTTAAGTGGAAAAGGTCATTGAGAAAAGTATCATATGTAACAGTCTCTATTACTGCCCCCATTTCTGATATATCTTTTTACAGCTAGTATCTTATGTTTTATAGCAAAACAAATTATTTAAGTTTTATGAGAAGATAGAGAAAAAACGAGAGCTTCTCATGGCTTTACCAAAGCAAGATAATACGGTCTCAACTTTAAGATTCAAAAGATGCTGAAAAATAATGATCCAGGAAAACCGTTAAATGTTTAGATATATAGTAAAGACTTAACAATCTCAGAAAAGCCACTTAGAAAGTTGAATAACCTTACAAAAAGTCTACGACGATAGTAAAAATATAATTTCAATTCTTTAAAAAATAGTATAACTATCTTATCAATAATTTAAAATATATCCATTCAGTTATCAATTTGACCAATATCTATTGGATGCCTATTATGTAGCTGCAGTGATGAATAAAATTTAAAATAGTATTTGTATCTCAATGAGCATGCAACATAGCTGGACAGTTTGATTTTAAAAAAAACATTCAACTTTGTTTCAGAAAAACACAAAGAAGAAATATATTTGAAAATTCTCTCAAAATTATGGAAAACCTATAAACTTCTCTAAAAAGTAATACTGAATTACACATTTTGTAACCGCTTTTCACACACACACAAACTATTATCAAAGCAAGTTATTTATCTGTTGAGTACAAAGTACATTTAAAAATTTTAAATTACCAGGAATTCCCTGGTGATCCCATAGTTAGGACTTTGTGCTTTACTGCAGGGATAGAAGTTTGATCCCTGGTCGGGGAACTAAGGGCTTCCCAGGTGGCTTAGTCGTTAAGAAGCTGCCTGCTAACGCAGGAGACATGGAGTTCAATCCCTGGGTCGGGAAGACCTCTGGAGGAGGAAATGGCAAACAACTTCAGTATTCTTGCCTGGAGAATCCCATGGACAACAGAGTCTGGAGAGCTACTGTCCATGAGGTCACAAAGAGTCCGACACCTGTAGGCCACTGCATAACCTCCCCCACCCCCAAAATTACTAACTTTAAGTTACATCAAAAAGCAAACTACATGAGCTGAAAATCTGACATACAACAGGTTACAAATTAACTGTATCGTTTTAAAATCTACAAAACAATTAACATAAAGATTTCATGTTTCTGAGATATATTTCTACATAATCATCACAAAAGACTTAAGGGCAGAAATTCATTCCATTTCACTTATTTTACATATATTACACATATAAAAAAATCTAAGTTTTGCTAACAGTTTAACTCCAAGATGAGTCATGGCTACTTGTGTTGATTTTATTCTTAAAATTACAACTACTTTCTATTTTATGCCCCAATTTTAATTCTCTCCAGAGATATATGATGTTAATTAATATTTATATACATTATAAATTTTACAATGTTTTCCTTATCAATCTATACTATACACATCACAAATCTGAAGAAAAAAAAACCTCTGAAACATTCTTGGTCATTTCAGTTAATGCACACATTCTGCTTTATTTTTCAGAGTTTTAAGAAACTACTAACAACTGAGTTTCACGCTACTTATGATCAATACCTAGAAGCTAATGAAAGTCCTGCTGTGTATAGATGATTTGGAACATTATCCAGTTCTGCTATCTCAAAGCTCATTCCACAAAACTGGGCTGCCTTGACTGTGTAAGATTATTCATAATTCATCTTTCAACTGGAAGGTGCTTCCATTTAAAGCTGTTATTTAAATACATTAAACCCCCTTTTTTATAAAACTGATTAGAATTCTAACTCATGCTACTTATGAAGAAACTGAATCTCTGGTAGGTTCCATGACTTAACCCAAGGTCAACAACTATCCAGAGGCAGTCCTGGTTCAATCCCAGATTTGCCTAACCTCAAAGCCAATACTTCCACTTGACCACAATTATCTCCTTAAAAGATTAAGAGATAGGCTCAAAAGCAGGGAACCTTGTCTCCCTCTCTCTTTGAACGTTCACGTATCTATTCTGAGACATCTATAACCACACAGAACCTACAATTCAGTCTCTGATTGAAATATAAATGAAGAGGATCTTTCTGCTTCATTTAAACTAGGGCAAGCTCACTGGCAGGTAAGAAAGATGTTGGCAAAGGCTTGCCTCAACATGTCTCGCTTAGACCTCTATGTTTTGAAGGTCCCCCAAGTCTATCTGTTACAAACACGCATACCTACCAAACAAGGATATGCCAGACTAGATTACAGGTTGGTGCTTTTCAGGATTGCACTTTTCTAAAATTCACACCAGACTTAATACTGATCTAGGAGACTTGGTTGACTATGTCAATCTGGCACTTCTCATTCGAAGCATCATTTATGGTAAACAAACCCAGTTCCACCCTCTTTCTTTTACTCTGTGATGCCTGCACCACTTGGGGAGTGAGGGACCGCTCCTGTAAAGACACTGGGGCTAGAGAGCAGTAAAGGAAGAAGTGGGGGAAGCGCACGGAAGTTGTGAGGAGGGAGGTCTCCTTACCCACTCTACTGCCCTAGCTCTGCCAAGGGCGGCTCCCCGCGGTGCCCAGCCGACTCACAACCCCCACAACCCTAGAAGCCGGGCTCTATCCCAGCGAGGTGGGCAGAAGAGTCGGGCAATGGAAGTATGAGATTGCTCCATCTAGCTCGCCAGGGTCCGGGCTCTCCTTTTGGACCCAGAGGATGCCCCCCTCTTTCAGAGATAACCCTCCAGGTGGCAAACTCCCGGTCCACATCGGCCGAAGTCTTCAGTATACGAGGGAGCGCCTCCTCGGCAACCTCGACCGGACCGCCCGAAACTCTCCGTCAGCCGTGACCCCTCAACCCTTCCATTCCACCTCCGCAACCCTCTACAGTCACACACGCCGGCCTCCGCCCCACCCAGTATCCCCGCGCTCTTCTCCGCGATTTGGAAAAGGGGGCCCCCCACAAGCCCCCAGATACACACACACACTCTCAGGCTCCAGCCTCCTGGACCCCGTCGAAGACGGAGCGAGTACCTGGTCTGGCCGTGCTTCGGGACTCAGATGGGGCGGGCGCAGTCCCCTCCCGGAGGCGCCGAGTGCTTCTCTACCCACCCGCAGCGCTGGCTTCTCTCTTTCCCAGGAAAGGGAGGGAGGAGAGGTGCGGGAGGGGAGGGGTAAGGCGAGGAGCCGAGGGGCGGCTGAAGCCGATCCGGAACCTCTAGCGCTGGCCCCACCCTCGGCCCGGAGCAGAGCACCCTGGCCCTCCCGATAGGACAAACAAGGCTGGCAGTGAGAAACGGACAACACCACTTCCGGGTCATCCCCGCCATCGCCCCTCCTTAGCAACCGCGTGGGGTTGCTAAGCGGAAGCGCCTTCAAAGACAACCGCCCCCATTACTTCTGGGACCATCAGGAGGTAACTGGGAATGTATGCTCCTCTTGGGTAACACGCTCTCACCTTCTGCTGCTGGTCTTGGATTGAGCACCAGCCGCTGCCAAAGTCACGAAGCCAATTCTGCTTTTCCCTTCGCTTGTACTGCCCCTACGAGCCCCCCAGACACTATTTACTCCTTGTTCCTCTCTCCCTGAATCCCGGGCGGACCTATTGACTCCTCCTAAGGCTCTCTCAGGTCCCTCCAGGGAGTTACTTTCTGGCGGTTTAGCAAGCATCTCCCTCTTGTGGATTTTCAGATATGTTTCAACTGGGCTTTTAAATCTCTTCCGTTATAAAACCTTTTTCAGGCACTTCGTTCTCATGTGACAAGCCCTTGAAACCCAATGGTGAGAAAGTTTCACCCATCTTCTCTTTTGTAAGGATGACACTTGCTTGTGTATGATCTGGAAATAATTAATTCTTAAAAAAAAAATGAGAAGAGGCCAAAGGAAGCCGTTAATCAGATTTGGGAAGGAGGAAGACATTTAATCTACTCAGAGTAAACTTTCATTCCTGTACTGTGGACAAGAAAAGTTAATAAGAGACCTCATATAGCCTTGTGCTGAAGTGATCTGAGTTTGAAATATATTGGGAAAACCACTTCTTGGAGCAAAAGCCATCTACATAATTAATTCTCTTTTTAGAAAAATGACCTATATGTTTATGGCAGTTAAATATTCAGAGAAGTGTAATCAGGCATTCAGAGAAAAATGAGTGTACATTTTGGCTTGACTTTCCTGTCTTGAACAGATCTGATCAAAAGCAGTAAAGCTAAACAGTTCAGTTCAGTCGCTTAGTCGTGTCCGACTCTTTGCGACCCCATGAATTGCAGCACGCCAGACCTCCCTGTCCATCACCAACTCCCAGAGTTCACTCAAACTCATGTCCATCGAGTCAGTGATGCCATCCAGCCATCTCATCGTCTGTCGTCCCCTTCTCCTCCTGCCCCCAATCCCTCCCAGCATCAGGGTCTTTTCCAATGAGTCAACTCTTCGCATGAGGTGCGAGTATTGGAGTTTCAGCTTCAACATCAGTCCTTCCAATGAACACCCAGGACTGATCTCCTTTAGAATGGACTGGTTGGATCTCCTTGCAGTCCAAGGGACTCTCAAGAGTCTTCTCAAACACCACAGTTCAAAAGCATCAATTCTTTAGTGCTCAGCTTTCTTCACAGTCCAACTCTCACATCCATACATGACCACTAGAAAAACCATAGCCTTGACTAGACGGACCTTTGTTGGCAAAGTAATGTCTCTGCTTTTGAGTATGCTATCTAGGTTGGTCATAACTTTCCTTCCAAGGAGTAAGCATCTTTTAATTTCATGGCTGCAGTCACCATCTGCAGTGATTTTGGAGCCCCCAAAAATAAAGTCTGACACTGTTTCCACTGTTTCCCCATCTATTTCCCATGAAGTGATGGGACCAGATGCCATGATCTTCGTTTTCTGAATGTTGAGCTTTAAGGCAACTTTTTCACTCTCCTCTTTCACTTTCATCAAGAGGCTTTTTAGCTCCTCTTCACTTTTTGCCGTAAGGGTGGTGTCATCTGCATATCTGAGGTTATTGATATTTCTCCCAGCAATCTTGATTCCAGCTTGTGCTTCTTCCAGCCCAGCGTTTCTCCTGATATACTCTGCATATAAGTTAAATAAGCAGGGTGACAATATACAGCCTTGACGTACTCCTTTTCCTATTTGGAACCAGTCTGTTGTTCCTTGTCCAGTTCTAACTGTTGCTTACTGACCTGCATACAGGTTTCTCAAGAGGCAGGTCAGATGGTCTGGTATTCCCATCTCTTTCAGAATTTTCCAGTTTATTGCTGGATAATGGAAAAAGGAAGAGAGTTCCAGAAAAACATCTATTTCTGCTTTATTGACTATGCCAAAGCCTTTGACTGTGTGGATCACAATAAAGCTTAATAGTAGTTCCTCAATTTGTTCTCTAGTCCAACAGTCCCCAGCATTTTTGGCGCCAGGGACCAATTTCATGAAAGACAATTTTTCCACCGACCTGGGTTGGGGGGAATGGTTTTAGGATGATTCAAGCACATTGTATTTATTATGCACTTTATTTCTGCTATTATTACATCACTTCCACCTCAGATCATCAGGCATTAGATCCCAGAGGTTGGGGACCCCTGCTCTAGTCCATGGCAGTGAATGTCTTTGCAACTACTGGATATTGGTCATAATAATTTTACTGGTTATGATAGCCTTAGTCACCAATATTGAACAATTGCCCACGTAGCCAGGGCAGAGGGAATGAGCTTTGGTAACTTTAAAGAAACAGCAGATCTGTTAGTTTCTTGTACATGTGAGACAGTGTTAAATTAGTTCACCAGTGAGAGTCTATATAGCAAAACCTGAAGGAAATAACTTCAGGTTCAAATGTCAGTAGTACATTGTTAAAGAAGTCTAAAACATTTCAACCCTTGCCCTGGACATGCATACATGTGTGAGTATACACAAACAAAGTGCAAATAGAATCTGAGTACATCTAGTCAGACTTAAAGGACAATTAATTGTTCTTTAAAAATACACTGGCTATAATTAGCAAAATAGAGCTTGGTATTTCAATTGCCAACAGGTTAAATATTTTAAAATTTTTAATTAGAAAAGTAAACAATAAGCCCAATGAGCAACAACTTATCTAAAATGAAACTATGCTGGACTTAGATGTCTTTAAATATTAATAACAAATATAGTAAATTTGTTCTATAGAAATAAATGTTTTATTGGGTAATAGTTAGTAGTTTGCTAAGTCGCTTCAATTGTGTCCAACTTTGTGTGACCCCATAGACGGCAGCCCACCAGGCTCCCTCATCCCTGGGATTCTCCAGGCAAGAACACTGGAGTGGGTTGCCATTTCCTTCTCCAATGCATGAAAGTGAAAAGTGAAAGGAAGTCGCTCAGTCATGTCAGACTCTTAGCGACCCCATGGACTGCAGCCCACCAGGCTCCTCCGTCCATGGGATTTTCCAGGCAAGAGTACTGGAGTGGGGTGCCATTGCCTTCTCCTAGTTGGTAGTTTAAGCCAATATAAAACTGCAAATTCCTATGCATCATTCATTTTTCCTGTTGTCTGAAGAAATATGACATACAGTAGCATTTACATCCTCTCTTCTTACAATTTAAAAAAATTATTCAGTTAGTTTTGTGTAGGTGTATGGATACCTGGCTTGATTCCTAAATGATCACTTGACTTATTTAATTCCATCATTTTCAATACACTCATTACTTGGAGACCTCTAAAGATGTATAGCATAGGTGTATACATTTATGAAAACTTGTACACTGGAAACATATGCATTTTATTGTATGAAAATCCACCTAAATACTGATAAATATTTTAAAATTCAAATAAATAAGTATATAGCACAATCCACACCTCAAATTAGCTTTGTGAGCTTAACTACACTTTCAGGATTTTGTGAGCAGTATCACAGAACTCCATAATCTTTTTTTAAAAACTATTACCCATATCAACTTTTTATTTTTTAAACTTTATTTACTTTTTTTGGTCATGCCATGCAGCATGTGGGATCTTACTTCCCTGACCAAGGATGGAACCCACAACCTCTGTAATGGAAATGCAGGGTCTTAACCCCTGGACCACCAGGGAAGTCCCCAGGAATCCATATTCTTAATATGAACCATAATTAAGACAGTGCTCTCAAATCTAGGATAGATCTCAAACAGCCTTCAAGGTCAATACTGTACCTTCATCCTTCAGATCAATACAGGATACCTCTAGCCTTTTTCTCAATCTCTTCAAAGCTTTTTGTCATTTTTTAAATTGTCCTTTGTAATCATTTAAGAAAGAATTAGGTTATCTAATGTTTATTTTTGGAAACCCAATACTGTTAATCAATGATTGATATTTATTCAAATATTCTTAGACTTCCATTGGCATCTCCAAATACAAAAGACAAAATAGACAAACATAAAGATACCAAAATTAATAAATACTTGGTATCAGTTAGAAGGAAAAGCTAGCTTTACTGTTTATCTGCCTAAGCAATATACAACATACAAGGCATGGCCCCCTGCACAAGGGGCTTACAGAAACTCACTTAGGATTCATGTGCCATAAGCAATATAATGTTTAGACTTAGGAAGAGAAGGCTAAAGATATAACAACTATTATTAAATACTAGAAGGTTGGTTTGGAAAGGAGAAACTTGTTTTGTTATTTCAAGGATAGAACCAAGAACAAGAGGGGAGTTAAGAAAAAAAATTAAAAAATTTCTTTTGGTTGTGCTGGCATTCGGGGGCTACTCTTCGTTGTGGTGCATGGGCTTCTCGTTATGGTGGCTTTTGTTGCCGAGCACAGGCTTCCAGTGCACAGGTTTCAGTAGTTGCAGCAAGCGGGCTCAGTAGTTATGGGCTTAGTTACTCTCAGGCATGTGGAATCTTCCCAGACCAGGGATTGAACCCTTGTCCCCTGCATTGGCAGGTGAATTCTTATCCACTGTACCACCAGGAAAGTCCAAAAATCAAATTTTTAACTCATAGCATTTTCAATTAGCACTGCCAGCTAATAAAATAGTCCATCTACTGAAAAGCTGTAGGCAGCTTGAGTTGAGTAAGACAGCTTCTAACGCTCCTCCCAGTTTTGGGGAATTCAGTGAAAACGCTTCCCACCTCCACAGGCTATCCTCAAAGGTAAAAGGAACCATTGTAACAATGTTAGTTGGACTAAGACCCAGCTGAATCTTCAATTTTTCCAAAAGTGAGTTAGCTTGAAGAATTCGAAATACAATGAGATTTAGAAGCAGTGTATATATAATATGGGAAAAGTTCAGTTAGTTTAGGCTTTATTTTTCTGCTTTTTAAAAAAAATGGTATTTGTCATCTCATAAATAAACCTGAGCAGACTATAATTTTCACTATAGTATTATCTGCCTTTTGAAACTATGTAAACATAAAATTTGTATGAACCTCACAAATTCCATTAGCATTCAAAAATTCCATAACAGTAGCTTTAGTCATTGTTTGCTCAGGAGTTTAACACTAATTATTTGAATAATCCATTCAAAAAGAAAAGCCAGATTAAACTTTGTGAAGATGGTTACAAAATTAAAACTTACTTTATTTTTTTAATATATACATTTCATTTTTTGATTCAGTTTCAATGTAAAATAGGGAGCCTGTACTTATGTTTCAGTCAGTTCAGTTGCTTAGTCGTGTCCTACTCTTTGCAACCCTGTGGAATGCAGCACGCCAGACTTCCCTGTCCATCACCAACTCCCAGAGCTTGCTCAAGCTCATGTCCATTGAGTCAGCATGTCCATTGGATGGTGATACCATCCACCCATCTCATCCTCTGTTGTCCCCTTCTCCTCCTGCCTTCAATCTTTCCCAGCATCAGGGTCTTTTCCAATGAGTCAGTTCTTCACATCAGATGGCCAAAATATTAGAGCTTCAGCTTCAGCCTAAGTCCTTCCAAAAAATATTCAGGATTGATCTCCTTGCAGTCCAAGGGACTCTCAAGAATCTTCTCCAACACCACAGTTCAAAAATATCAATTCAAAGTAATGTCTCTGCTTTTTAATACACTGTCTAGGTTGGTCATAGCTTTCCTTCCAAGGAGCAAGCATCTTTTAATTTCATGGCTGCAGTCACCATCTGCAGTGATGATGAAGCCCAGGAAAATAAAGTCTCTCACTGTTTCCACTGCTTCCCCATCTATTTGCCACAAAGTGATGGGATTGGATGCCATGACCTTCATTTTTTGAATGTTGAGTTTTAAGCCAGCTTTTTCACTCTCCTCTTTCACCTTCATCAAGAGGTTCTTCAATTCCTCTTCACTTTCTCCCATAAGGGTGGTGTCATCTGCATGTCTGAGGTTATTGATACTTCTCCTGACAATCTTGTTTCTAGCTTCTGCTTCATCCAGCCTGGCATTTTGCATGATGTGCTCTGCATATGAGTTAAATAAGCAGGGTGACAATACATACAGCCTTGACATACTCCTTTCCCAATTTTGAACCAGTCTGGTGTTCCATGTCCAGTTCTAATTGTTACATCTTGACCTGCATACAGATTTCTCAGGAGGCAAGTAAAGTGGTCTGCTATTTCCATCTCTTTAAGCATTTTCCACAGTTTGTTCCGATCCACACAAAGGCTTTAGCGTAATTAAGCAGAAGTAGACATTTGTCTGGAATTCTTTTGCTTTTTCTATGATCCAACGGATGTTGGCAATTTGATCTCTGGTTCCTCTGCCTTTATCTTAATCCAGCTGAAACATCTGGAAGTTCTTCATTCACGTACTGCTGAACCCTAGCTTGGAGAATTTTGAGTATTACTTTGCTAGTGTATGAGATGACTGCAATTGTGCAGTAGTTTTAACATTACTTGGCATTGCCTTTCTTTGGGATTGGAATGAAATGGATCTTTTCCAGTCCTGTGGCCACTGCTGAGGTTTCCAAATTTGCTGGCATATGGAGAGCAGCACTTTCACAGCATCATCTTTTAGGATTTGAAATAGCTCAGCTGGAATTCCATTACCTCTACTAGCTTTGTTTGTAGTGATGCTTCCTAAGGCCCACTTGACATTGCACTCCAGGATGTCTGGCTCTAGCTGAGTGATCACACCATCATGATCATATTTATGTTTAGAAGGGGCTAAACTGACAATCTACATTTTAAAAAAGCTTTGACAAGGAAACAGATGACATGAGACCTCTAGTAAAGTTGTATGTATGTGTTGTATGCTCAATCATGTTCAACTCTTTATGATCCCATGGACTGTAGCCTGCCAGACTCCCCTGTCCGTGGAATTTTCCAGGCAAGAATGCTGGAGTGGGTTGCTATTTCCTACTCCAGGAGATATTCCTGACCCAGGGATCAAACCTGCATCTCTTGCCAGGGATCGAACCCACGTCTCTTCCATCTCCTCGTTGGCAGCCGGATTCATTACCACTGCACCACCTGGGAAGTCTGCCTAATAAAGTCGCTTTGTTGCTAAGTCACTTGTGTCCAACTCTTTGCGACCCTATGGACTGTAACCCACCAGGCTCCTTTGTCCATGGGATTCTCCAAGCAAGCATACTGGGGTGGGTTGCCATGCCCTCCTTAATATAGTTAGACATCACTAACAATTGTATATTTTGAAAGGATTGTATTTGAAAAGACTGCAACCCACTCCAGTACTCTTGCCTGGAAAACCCCATGGATGGAAGAGCCTGGCAGGCTGCAGTCCATGGGGTCACACAGAGTCGGACACGATTGAAGTGACTTAGCAGCGGTAGCAGCAGGAGCAGTTTCTTTAGGTCAAATTTTTTGGGAAACAATTACATATCAAAATTAGACTTCATTAGACACATTTTCCATTAAGTTCCTCTCTCCATCAATGAAAAATAGCAAATCAGGTTTCAAATCCATCAAAAGCCTAATTATCAAGGAAGAACTTAGGATAAAATTCTGGTCCCAATTCAGTAACAGTATGTTTAATATCTAAGCAAAAAATATAATCTATAGTCATATCAGGACTTATTTTGGAAGTTCATAAAATCAGGCCTGTACAATGATTTGCATTTGGAAGGAATAAAATAGAAATACCTAGTAGGATGAAATCTTAGAAAGCACACACATGGATAGTTTTATGAAAATAAGTATTCATTTATTAAAAACAAACTTCAGAAAAGAATGTCTGTTAAATATGGCTAACTTTGATAACAGGAAGTCAGTGAGCAAAAAGCCTGATGACGAAGAAAAATATCAGTCACTAAGTACTACTACTATACCCACTTCAACTATACCCCTGGTTATCTTGAAAAGCATGATAGTAGCTCTAAGGACTTTAGACAGTTCTGAGTTTATGGCATGATCTGTCTTTCATGTTTTATTGATTTCCAACTTTAAAAGCATAGGCCCAAAGGGTAATATTTTATGACACTAAACCAAAGGTATATTCTAGGGAAATTCCTCTCTTTTAAAGTAGTCTATGGAATTTTCCTGTCTGATTCCACTATGGAATTCCACTATTCCAATATAAAAAAATTTTATATTTTTGCTGTTGTTTTCAGAAGCTTTATTAATCCTTTAAACCTTAGGACCAAACTGCCCGTAAATTTTTCTAAGGAGAAGGTAGACAGCCATCCAGATTTTTGCAACATTGCCTCTTTGGCCCCCTTTCTTAAAAAGGGTATAGGTTCAGTTTAATTAACATTACTTTTTAAATGTGCAAAAATCTACCTCTGCTTTTTTAAAGCAAATAAAAGGAAGAAAAATATGGCATCATTCCAATAATCAAATGCCAATAAAATGGCAACAGTACAAAGATCTAAGCAAATCTCAAATACAGCAGATTCATAATTAGAATACCATGTAATAATTTTAGCAAGAAAAAGTTTAATAATAGGTAAAGGAAACCAAATATTGTGTTAACCGTAATTAATCTTACAGATTTTCCAGTATCATAACTACTTGCTTTTGAATAACTAAATGTAAAAAAGCCTAATTTTTTAAATTAAATGCCTACTCAACAAAACTAATTGGAACAAATACATTTATGCAAATTTACATCCTAGAATACCAGAGTAAACAGGAGACATCAGTCAAGGGTAAATAAGAAAGTTCTATTCTTTTTCATCATCTGTGTGATCAGGTGGCAAAGGGCATGCTCTGTGGAAAGAAAAGAGAACTTCGGTAGTCACCCAAGTCAAATGTTTTAAAAATAAAACATGAAAACATGAATAGTTTTTAAAAACTTACATAGATCAAGAACATTAACAGTGCAGTGGATCTGGTCAAGTGACTAGAAATGAGAGAAAATTAAACTCCCATAAACTGACAAATCCCTACAAATTCCAAATACTAAAGTGACAAAAATTTTTAATAATCTATTTTGCCTCTTAATTTGCCAAGTCAGTTTCCTCTTTAGAATATGTTGCCATCTTTATTTAAGAGGGAATCTCTATTTCTATACCATCTTCTTTCAATGTGTTAAGTAGGTTGATGAAGCAGTATAATCCTTCAGCAAGAACTCCGTGATAATAGAAAGCAAAAAAATTCAACCATTCCACTTGAACAGAGACAACAGCAAGTTGTCATATTTGACTGTATATCCTTTGGAATTTATGAATGTATTATCTAATTAGAAAATGCCCAAATTGTATTGTTGGCATATGATAGCTTTTGAAAAACAACTTACACTATCCCAAAGTCCTCTGGTACTCAGTATAATTTTTATAGAGAAAAAGTCAATTAAAATTTTTAAATCAGAATTTTTTAGAGCTGGTAAAGATTTGTGAGATCTATCCTAAAACAGCCAGTTTTCAAATTAGATCTAGACATGGAGCTAGAAGGTGAAAGAAGGAAGCTAAAACAAGGATATTCTGACTTGGAATAACATTACCATTGACTCATCCACTATTACATTACCAAGAGGTCTTCACTGTATTTTCCTGGAAATTAAATGAAGTTAACAAATGAACACTATTGTAATCCAAAATTCTTTTCTTCAAAGACCTGATTTAAGGTTTTAAGAAGACAGTTTTTCTTGATTCAGATTCTCCCCTATGCAACAGGAAAATTTACCCTGCCTTTGTGAGAATAATAAAGCCGTAAGAGTAGCTATATTCCAGATAAAGAACTAGGGAGATTATAATAGAAGTCCTTGTGCTATACTGATAGTTTTCTATTTATAATCAATAATAAACTATTGAAAGAGTTCCTATCACAAGGAAAAAAATTTTTCTATTTCTTCAATGCATCAATATGAGATAGATGTTCACTAAACCTATTGTGGTCATCATTTCATGATGTAGGTAAGTCAAATCACTAGACTGTACACCTTAAACTTACATAGTGCTGTTTGTCAATTACGTCTCAGTAAAACTGGGAGAAAAAAGTCAATCTATTGATTTACTATAAAGGGATAAATGCAACTCTCAAACAATAACAAATCTAAGAAAGAGGCCTAGTTTTATGTCACAGATTTTATTATACTATGGATCAAAGTTCTTTATGTGTAATCTTTCACTATATGATAAGAAACCTGCAATATAGGTTTTATTGCTATAATGATCAATGGTACAGCCATATTTGGCTATATTGCCAAATATTTTGTTTCTTTAATTGAAGTGAAGTGAAGTGAAGTGAAGTCGCTCAGTCGTGTCTGACTCTTTGCGACCCCATAGACTGTAGCCCGCCAGGCTCCTCCATCCATGGAATTCTCCAGGCAAGAATACTGGAGTGGGTTGCCATTTCCTTCTCCAGGGGATCTTCCCGACCCAGGGATCGAACCCAGGGATCGAACCCAGGTCTCCCGCATTGCGGGCAGACGCTTTAACCTCTGAGCCATCAGGGAAGCCCTTTATTGAAGGCACAAATAATTCAAGAGGATTGTTGAATATTCTTGAATATTGACTATTAGTTTGTTCATATTAGAATGAGAAAGAATAAGGAAGAATGGTGCCAGTAAATGAGAAGATCCTAAAAGAGACTTTTAGGATCATGATAATAAGTCTGTTAAAAAATACTCTGTCCTAAAATGTATCCTCTTGCTTGTTGATTTTATTTTAACAGAAATGATAATAGTGATATAGCAACAAAGTATAAAGTTCAGCTACTGCTCCAGAATTTGACATTCCTTTTAAATATCTCATAAGTTGGATAGTAAGCACTCAATAATAATTTACTAAATGATCTTATGAACAATATTGTCTTAAAATTTTAGATGCAAAAATATCATTTTATATGTTAATTCCTCTTTTTAACTTCTCTTTAACCATTTACTTTTATCTAGCTGTGTTCAATGCAAATCAAATCCAAACACAATGTACAATCCAAAATAGGTGTACAGTGTTCAGATATGAAGCAAGAGTGTGTTCATTCACACACATGGATCTCACATAACTTGAGATGGATGTTAGGTCTGGTTGTTCCTGTTTAGATTTCTAAAAATGACAAATATTGTTTAAAATTTATTTAAGAGTACTATAAGTATTAAATACTTATCATTTAAGCATCATTGTATGAACATGTAACCAATGATTTCTACTTCTAAATAGATTTCTATACATCAAGGCAGTTTCAAAGTTTTACTTTCCAGAATCAAGTCCACTTAGGTTTAGAATCATCTAAAAATAATGACTGATATAAAAAGTGTTCCACGTGTAGCTATTCTTATTCAAGTTTAATATATAAATGTATATTTACAGAAAGCACAAAACAGTTATGAATTTAATGCAGACAAGTTTCCAGTCTTTACTTCCCAACTACCTAATACACATTATTTTTTACCTCCTTCATATATTTGCCTCTTAATTTCCAAATTTATCAAACACGCCTTCAAAACATCAATTTTTAGGTTTTAAAAATTATTCAGTACATGCAGAAATAAAAAACAATATTTTAAGACTGTTTGAAGTCAATGTACTTCTAATCTTTGGAATCAAGTTAAGAGATCAGAATTAGCTAAACTAATCTGGCACTATTGTTGGATGGGAATGTTTGACAGGAAACAACTATAATTTGACTTTTAAATACATATGTAGGGATTACCTATGTTTGGATTTGTAGTATATTCCAACCCATTATTGCCTTGGAACATCTCAGTTATTACAGAAATCCAAATGGAAAGTCAAATTCAAAAGCCCAGAGGAAAAGAGTTAAGTTCCCAAGAGAACAATGAAAACAATGTAAAACCTTATGGAGAGTATATCAGCATTAAACCAGGACTGCTGAAACAATACACAGAGGATTTAATAACTGCTGATTCCTTCCAGTGTACATCATAAACAGAATCACCGAAGCTTTTTGCATCACCTACTTGTTTACCTTCTAGATTTCTTGAACCAAAATGAAAACTGAATCTCCATTCCATAGCTCATCCTTTTTCTCTAGATGAAGGTGCAATTATTCTTATCTAGATGCAAGGTAGTTTGAAGTGTCCATGTCTCTTGTTCCATTTAATCACATCATTAATTCCTAATATTGTCTCCATTCTTATAATGAAACTCCAGGAGATTTAATATTGGCTGTCATTATCTGCTCAAATTCTTCAGATGCTCTTTAAACTAATCCAATTTGAGACTCTCAACATTTTCTGCCTTAATAAAATAAGGGGTGGAATTAATGGATTTGATGAAGACTTTCTTATTTTCTTCCTGACACAGAATTTCTAGATGCCATACGGACTGGGCTTTAGAATATAGGTTGGTAAACCTAGATGTTTCTTGGCCAAGTCTCTTAATGGTAGAGATGTAGAATGGCAAGCAAGACAACAAGGAGACTAGCTGTTGACCGCAAGGCACAGCTCACCGCTGTGGTTTGGACTGGAGGACCTTCTGTGCTGGTTAAAGGAACGGATGAATAAACTTGCTTGGGTAGGAGCAGTACCAGAAGCAGCAGCCCCAGTGTGAGCCCGGCCACCGCCCACTTGTCCATGTTGATCACTCTACCTTGGGCCGGCTTGCTGCTTGGTGCCCAAGGCTTGCTGGCTGGTGCTGGGAGGTTATCTAGCAGGGTCTTAAATCAGAAGGCTTCATAATGGCAGTGATGTCATACCACCCACACTCACCATGCCCCACCTCCAGTCAAATAATTTATTTTTGAAATGAAAACTTCAACACTCTTTAGAGAGTCTGCACTATTTCTCATAAATCTATTTAAAAAGCAGGTTTCCCTTGTTTTTTCCTCCTAAAAGTATTTCCCCCCCAGATTCTTAAAATATGTTTGTTGTTGAAAATTGGTAGCACTGAGTGTGAGGAGAGGTTTTTACCCAGTGACATCACTCATGATATCTGGTATATTTTGTACAGAGATTTGGTGTATTTATATACATGTCTTTTATGCAATAATGATTGTACTTTTGAATCCAGTTTTGCTCAACATTTATCATGAGCATTTTCCTGACATTAAAAGCTTGAAAGCAGCCCCAGTCACTGAGCCACCACCGAGGACTCAGCAGCCTCTCGCTTAAGGCCCCTCACTTCCCAAGGCTTGGTACCCCCTGCCCGCCTTCTCCCGCCGCTGCCTCCCACAGGCCGTTTCCACCAAGGAAAAGGAATCATGTCTGCTTTCCAGAACCTCTTCTTTTTCGACCCCTTTGCTGATGTAAGTAAGGGTGATGATCTGCTTCCTGCGGACCCTGAGGATTATATCCATATAATAATTCAACAGAGAAACGGCAGGAAGACCCTTACTACTGTCTAAGGGATCTAATGATTATGATAAAAAGAAACCAGTGAAGGCGTTGAAGAAGAAATTTGCCTGCATTGGTACTGTAATTGAGCATCCAGAATATGGAGAAGTAATTCAGATACAGCGTGACCAGCGCAAGAACATATGCCAGTTCCTGGTAGAGATTGGACTGGCTAAGGACCACCAGCTGAAGGTTCACGGGTTTTAAGAGTTTTTGGCTCACTGAAGCTTAAGTGAGGATTTCCTTTCAATGAGTAGAATTTCCCTTCTGTCCCTTTTCACGAGATTAAAAACTTCACAGCTTGTATAATGTAACCATTTGGGGTCTTCTTTTAACTTGGACTAGTGTAACTCCTTCATGCAATAAACTGAAAAGAGCCATGCAAAAAAAAAAAAAATAAAGCTTAAAAGCATGATTTAAGTATCTTCTTAAAAAGTTTACACAATGAATTCTGCATGTGTGCAGTTTTATCCCCATCTTGTTTTGTTTTTAAGTATCTTTATCTATTTACAGAGAAGTTGTAAAGAAAATATACCATGGTGTTAGTCCTGGTTGTTTCTAAGTGCTGGGGATTTCTGTATTTTCCAACTTTTCCACATTGGTTATATATTTCCTATGGAACCTGGACTACTAGTTTTTTGAAAGGTGGGGTTAATGGAAATCAAGGTAAACCAACATGGAAATTACTTTTTGAAAATAAAAAGGACTACAGAAAATAGAAAAAAAAAAAAGAGAGAGAAAGAGAGAATAAAGACCAGAAGTTCATGGTTAACAAAATAGCACTTGTCATCTGAATGGGAACTGATCCTCTTTGAGTAAGTGAATAAAAATAATACCTTTCATTGATGCTTGAAATTTGGGAATGACATAATAAGAGGTTAGCATAGTTTAAAAAACTTCTGGTTTGTATTTTCTTATCTGCTCAAAGAGAAAATTTAAAGTTACTCAATATTTAGTTGTCTTTTATTTTCAAGAATATTTCTTCATACTTCAGAATGTGAAAACTTACTTTCTCTTTGCTTTTCCCAAGCCACTGCTTCCTGCCTCCTCAGGAATTCTATTCTCTTTTTCTGAATCTTTAGGGGACAGCCTGAAGAATTCTCCAATTCCTTTTTGCCACTTGGGAGTTGGGCGCACACAAACTGGATTCCCTCCTGCATACTTATTTTCAACTATAAAATAAAACAGAACTAAATAAAAATTAAGGATATAATCTCCATTTCTTAAAGGGAAACAATTCTTTAACATCAAATCTAAAGGATATTAAATGGTGGTACATCTATCTTTAAAGTGAATTTTAAAATATGACATGATAGTGCTCGCTTCGGCAGCACATATACTAAAATTGGAACGATACAGAGTAGATTAGCATGGCCCCTGCGCAAGGATGCCACGCAAATTCGTGAAGCGTTCCATATTTAAATAAATAAATAAATAAAATAAATAAATAAAATATGACATGATAAAGTTGTATTCAGTCAATAGTACATTATACATTAATATAACAATGCAGAACATTATTACATGTAGTCTTTACCCTAGAAAAATAGCATTAACAAGATGTTTACAACTAGTAAATATTTTTCATATTTTGTCCACAAACAGCTATTCAGTTAGTCTTATGTACTGTCATACTAAAGTTTGACACACTTTTTCCTGTATGTTCTTAACTAGAGCTTGCAGAAATAATCTTCCAAACTGCTCAACTTCCTTCTAAAAGGAATGAGAGACACCAGATGGCAGTGTATTTTCTCAACCTCTCCTAGCACAGAAGGAATAATGTGAAGCTCTTTCCCTGGCCCAGGTTTCCCTCCTAATGTCCCAAAAACAGAATCAGGAGCTGCAAGGTTGGAACACACACACACAAGCACACACACACACACACACACACACACACACACACACCAAACTTTAAAGAAAAAGGGAAGAAAGGAAGGTAATAGGAAAGACAAAGAACAATATGCAGAAATGAAAACAAAAACGTGATTAGCATTGTCAACTAACCTCTCAATTCTAGTAAACAGGTGCTTAAGTAGCCTCATACAAGAAAAAGTCCAGTTGTAAATATTAAGAAAAATAACAACGCTAAGGCAGTAAAGAAAAACAGGTTTGAAGAGAAAGTGTGTCCGTCCCTAACCCAAGGCTTGAAATTTTTGAAGACCGTGCGACCGCTCCATCTCTACCCCAGCCCGCCAAAGAGACCAAGGCTCGCTCATTACATCAAAAGGCAAGGAAGAAAGAAATTCTGGGGGAGGTGAGGATCTCAAGAAAAGAAACTCCGCAGTGGGTATGGGGATCAGTGGTGCCTGGCCTGATCTCCTTTTGAGAGGGTTCATGTAGGAGCTTGCAAGGGCGTTTTTACCTTTCCTTGAGGAAAGCGGCGTGGAATTAGCGGAAGTCGAGGAACCAAGCACCTTCCTGGGGGCTCGAGAAGCCACCACTGCGGAGAGAGGGAAAGGGGGCATTCAGAAGGGGGCACGAAGAGCTGGGAGCCACGTTCTCACCACTCTCCGACCCAGCCTATTGGAAAGGATTGGAGAGGAGAGCCCCGCGATCCAGAACAGCAGACAACCCTCTCCTGTCCCCGCCGCTTCTTCCTCCTGGTTAAAGGGATCAGGCTGCTGCTTCCTGGCGGGCTGGACCAGTTTGGCGGACAGGAGGGGAGCCCCCCTCTTCTCCTGCCCATAGCGGAGCTGCCCAGAGAACCATCTGCCCTCCACTATTGTGCCCGACTGCCTCACCTTTTCTGTACCTGCCAGGCACACTGTCTGCTTTAGTCCGCACCATGTTCGAACTCGAGAGGAGAGCAACTGACTCTCCAGCCGAAGATGTTTCACGGGACAAGGCCCAGAATACGAATCTCCCGCCACAGTTTATATTGGTCCCTTTCCCGCGCGCTCCACCAACTCTCCCAGACCGCCACTCCCATTGGTTCCGCGCCTTTCACGCGCAACCAATCGCCAGTGTCCAGTGGTGATCACGGCGGAGCTGGGCGCAGTGTCGACCCGTCCATCAACTTGTAGAAGCTTGTGATTCGTACCCTCCTTAGGTGGGAGGTGCCAGGGCGCTTTCCTAGGATGCCCTGTGTGTTGGGTGCTAAGATACGTGCTAAGATTGTGAACTGGGTAAAACAGCCTGCTTAGAAAAGAAAACCTGGGAAAGACAGCGAATTCCAACATTTCTTCAAAAATTAACTACAGTCTCACTCCTGGAAGTGACTCCTGAAATGTAGCGGACTTTTTAACGTCTCAGGCATGAACTCTCTTTACAGCATCCATACTAAAAAACCCTATGGAATGGTCAAACGCTAATACATTTTATTTACAGGGATGATTTTCTTACCCCCTTGGCCAGGAGGTGTAGATTGTGGGATCTTAGTTCTTGGATTAGGGATCGAATCCAGGCAGCAGAAATCCCCGAGTCCTTAACACTGGACTGCTAGGGAATTCTCTATTTACAGGAATAAAAAAATTTTTTTTAAATGAAACTTTCTAGGATGGTGTGAAACAAGAAAAAACTGAGCAAATTGTACATTTTAAAAAGTCGAAGTGTTAGTCGCTCAGTCGTGTCTGACTCTGCGACCCCATGGGCTGTAGCCCGCCAGGCTCCTCTGTCCATGGAATTCTCCAGATAAGAATGCTGGAGTGAGTAGCCATTTCCTTCTCCAGGGGATCTTCCCGACCCAGGGATCCAACCTCGGGCTCCCGCATTGCAGGCAGACTCTTTAGGGCCTAAGCCAATGTACCTACATAAAAATAAACATTATAATAATAAAACATTTTCTCTAGACCTATATGAAATCAGAATTCCTTAAAAAATATGTCAAATCTGTTAAGGGTACATCTGTGACACGTAGTGAACATGACTTTAGACTAGGACTCATAACTATTTTCTATCCCTATGCTTATCTTAATTACTCACAATACACCTGGGGAATGATTTTCACACGGTGAAGACCAGGCACAAAACCTGATCAGATGAAATTGCCTTAGGATGTACTTTGTTAAACCCGCACTTGAAAGGCAACCCTGAAAGTGTAAGCATGGCATTAATTCTTTCCAATAAATTATGCTTGAACTTTCAGAATAAAGGCTACTTAGTGCTTTAAAAGAATCAACAATTACTTTGTTTTTGAATTAGAGAATCTAGATAGCAGATTAAATTAACATTATAATAGGAGGGGTGGTATTGCAAATTATCTGTAGCTTTGTCTAAATCTTAGAGACTAAGATTACAGCCAAAGTCCTGTCAGAAAAATCAACAAGCCCCAGGGTTCTCCTCCTTGTTCTTTATCATCAGACCCATCTCAGTATACAATGTTTCTTCAATGCACACTATTTCCTTTTCAGTTAAGTGGCTTCTACAAAGGACTGAATTACCCAGTTCCCAGATCCTTGTAGAGATTAGAGCTGCATAGAGAATCTGCTGGTCTTTTCTCTTAGTCAACATGCCAAGTAAATTGCTTTAAGTATTGCAAATATATCTTTACACACAGAGGCAAACTACGTATTACTATATCTGTTTGTATGTCTGTCTTTTTAACGCCAATTATAATAAGGAAGGAGGCATATTAGAGTAAAAACTTAGGGGAAAAGCAGTGATACTTAAAAATTCTTAATTTAAATATTTGCTTTGGAAAAGTGCTTCTCCGTTCCTGTTAAATAAGCTAGACAGTTGTATAGCGTGAACCTGAAAAATTTAAAGGCCTAAGGCATTAACAAAGTTGTAGTATGTACAGATGAAATTTCTGCCTAAATTTATACAAACGAATATCCTTAAGGCATATTAAATAGGTGTGCTTGCTTTGCTCAGGCATAAATTTATTTTAATAAATGGTAATATTATAAATGGCTTTACATTGCATATATTACAAATAGTACAATCAATAACATATTCCTTGTGAAAAAAGAACACTTTTATTCTTGAGGAACTAGAATGTCCTATTGTACAAAAAGCTTAAATTACTCTGTCTTCAAGAAGTTATTCCTCTAGTAATGGGAAGAGAGCATATATAAAAACAGGTAAAGGATTTGGATAAGTTATAATTTGTATTAAATGTAGCAGATTTCTATGAAGAAACAAAACTTGTACCCATAATTTATGAAAATTCAGTCTTTTTTAATGAGAAAGCCATATATTTTTCAAATTAATAAAATAGTCTAGTCTCAACATAAATCAACACACATCTGATTTTGATTATATCAGTGAAAACTAACATAAGGTAGGAACAACATCCAATTAATGTAATTATGAAAAGCCTATACATGTAACACAAAGCCAGTCAATTAAATTGACCAATGAAATATATCAGGTTTCCAGAGAAAGCTGGCTAAATTTTCCCCAGTTTGTTGTCCCAGAGGAAAAGGGAGTAGCAAAAAGATCCTTAACTCTGGTTATCTTTAGATGAAAAACCTTTAAATTCTTTTCTAAAATTTTTGTTTTTAATTGGAGGATAACTGCTTTACAATATTGTACTGGTCTCTGTCGTACATCAACATGAATGAGCCATAGAAATACATATGTCCCCTCCCTCTTGAACCGCTCTCCCACCTCCCACTCTATCCTACTCCTCTAGGTTGTCACAGAGCACCGGATTTGAGCTCCCTGCATCATACAGCAAATATCCATTAGCTAGTTCACACAGGGTAATATGTTTCCAAGCTACTCTCTCAACTCCTCCCACTCTCTCCTTCCAACTGTGCCTACAATTCTGTTCTCTACGTGTCTCCACTGCTGCCCTACAAGTAATTTATTATCAGTACCATCTTTCTAGATTCCCATACGAAAGTGAAACGTTAAGTCGCTCAGTCGTGTCCGACTCTTTGCGACCCCGTGGACTTCTCCGTCCATGGGATTCTCCAGGCAAGAATACTGGAGTAGGTTGCCATTTCCTTCTCCAGGGGATCTTCCCGACCCCAGGGATCGAACCCAGGTCCCCCGCATTGCAGGCAGACGCTTTAACTTCTGAGCCACCAGGGAAACCGAGCCATATATATATATATATGCACCTTTCCCATATATATGCACCTCTAACTTCTTAAAAATCAATAGAGAACTCATATTGAAGGTCATCAAAGCCAAATCCCAGCACCTGTTTTATTAAAGTTTTTTTTTTTTTTCTCCCTCGAGCTTACAGAGTTGTCTTGGCTCTAATAAAAAAGACCTGGCTCAAAAAAGCAAATAGCGGTTTTAAAAGTAGCCTGAATCAGATATTAGACGACTAACAGTATTATAAAGCCTCTGCTACCAGAGAAAACCCTTACAGCTTTCAAGTGCTCTTTTAAGTGTTTTCAATAAAACCAGAACAATATAAAAGCTGGCCTCTTAGGTTACGGGGTATTGTTTCCTAAACTGTAGTTTTTAGAGACATTTGTATCGTCTTAGAATTCCCAGTTCTCGAGCCCTACATCTGACAATGCGGAAGAACCATGCGCAGATTGAGCTCCGATTCAAGTGCAAACACCGGGCGGGAAGAAGTGGGAGGAGACATAGGTGGGAGGGATCTGCGTTGGGGGCGGTGCTAAGGCGCGGGGCGGTGCAGGCTGGCGGAACCCGCGCGAGCGAGGTCGGTTTTGCTAGGGGCCTAGTCCGGTGTAGAACGCCGAGCTTTTGCAGCCCAGCTGGTTCCGGCTCGGGAAAATGGCGGTGGCTGGGGCGGCGTCCCGCCAGCAGCTGGTGGGCTGGTGCACGGAGCAGTTGCGGAAAAGTTTTGGCCTGGATGTCAGTGAGGAGATCATACAGTAAGACCGGTTTGGGTCCGAGGCGGGAAGGAGCTCTGGGATGTGTACTGACTAAGCAAACGGGGAAGCGGAAAAAGGACTAAAAAGTTGATGAGAATGAAGAAATTTAATTAAAAGGCTGCTGTCTATCTCCAAGCGCCGAATTTTGACCTCCGGCTTTATAGTTTAGCTTCTGGAATAGGGTGTCATGCTCCACAATCGGCTGGTGGGGCCTTCTTTTCCCAGGAAAACGCCAAATCCCTATTATCTTTCCTTATACATTTTGGAGAGAAGGGGTAAGCCAAGTTGTTTTTTCAGAAATTCCTTGCTCTGAACATTTTATCAGTAGTTTGCCCAGTCCTGCTTTGTGTCAAATAGGGCCTGAAATTTAAATAAGGGTGGCGTGGTGCTATGCAAAGATACCTCCTGACTCGGGAATCCCTGGTTCTGTTTCCTGTAGTCATTTACCAGTTTCGGAACCTTAGGCAACTTAGCTTCCAATTTTGTACCTTAGTTTCCTCTTCTGTAAAATGAATAATGAGCACTGATTATCTTTAACAATTTGTGATTCTTGTGAAGTGGAAGTGGTGATTTGATTTAATATCTGCTTGCAGTTCATTCAACTTTTTTTTTTTCGTTACTGCATACCAAGTGCTGGGACAGCAAAGATGGTTGATGAGTGCAGAAGTGAAGGAAGTGCAGGGTATTGGGGAGCATGGGAAAAGGAGTCTGATAATTGCAAGGGATGAATGGAGAACTAATAGGTAGGTGTCAGTGCAGAGTTCAAGAGTAGGGAAAATTTTCTACAAAAAATAGACTTAAGAACCTAGAAGTGTTTCTTGATTTGAGCTCCTTGCTCACTGATGCTGAAACTTAAATTGCAGCTGTAGAGCTTTTGTAGAAAGTTAGGTGAATTTCTGAGTTTGGGAGAAAATAAGCTTGTTGGCAAGGAGAGAGTTAAGAGAGCCTATTTTAAAGGGTAATTTTGAACGTGGTAATAGATTATCAAAAAATCCCAGTTAAGTGAATTCTGTATCACTTATATGTGGAATTCTAAAAAGGAACACCAATGACTTTTGTTTACAAAACAGAAGCAGACTCACAGACATAGAAGACTAAACTTATGGTTACCAGAGGGAAAGAGGGAGGGGATAAATTAGGAGTGTGGAATTAACAAATACATATCACTATATATGAAACAGTTGAACAACGGTTTACTATATCGCACAGAGAACTACATTAAATATCTTGTAATAACTTAGAAAAGAATCTGAGAAAAATGTACATATCTAAATCACTTTGCTGTACACCTGAAACTAACACAAAACTGTAAATCAACTATATGTCAGTTTGTTTAAAATTTTAAATATTTAAAGATATTTTTTAAGATTAAAGAAAAGAAAACCAATCCAGCCTAATTGTATGGCTTGGCTTTACCCTTCTTTGAAGGCAAGATCAAGTTACGTAGTTTTCAGACATTTTTTCAAGCAGTAGAATGCTGTCAAATGAAATAATGAAGCTTTGTAATATACCAAACAGAAAAGAAAAATCTATCAGTTAAAAGAAAAAAAGATTGAGACTATTTTTGATGAATCAACAATGGAGTTTGGATAGTTGCAGGCTTCTCAGTCTCAGAATCCAGTTGTATTGTGTTGCTTATACAGTATTAGGAAAATTCTAATTCTCATAGATTGTGGTTTAATAGCTCATTTTGCAGCCTTAGATTTTCCTCAGTTAAACTTATTCACACAGTTGAAAGAGGAGTGATCAGAAATTTCTGTTTTAAAGTAGCAGCACCAAGTATGGCTGTATACTTGCTTGTATTTTAAAATATTTATAAATATAAGTTAGACAAGAATTGTCCAAAACATAAAACAAGCACTAAAGCTACCTATAATTTAGCGCTATTGGAACCACTTCTAGGTTTTCACTAGCTATAGCACAACAAGCTATGATGCCATGATGAAAGCATTTGCTGTATAGATTTGCTGTGCCTTGTCTTGCTGATATTTAATTGAGAATTACCCAGATATACTATAATAGTGTGCTAACTTGAAGAGTTTGACACAAGTGGCCTGAATTTTTTAAAAAGACAGCATAAAGCTGTTACCTTCCTAATCAGTGATTCATTTTTGGGACATTAAGGTCTGTACACAGAATTAGCAAAATAAACCTTATTCCACAGTCTGCATTAGTTTATTGCATTCTTTTTAATGGATGATTAATATCCCATTCTGGAGAAGGCAATGGCACCCCACTCCAGTACTCTTGCCTGGAAATCCCATGGATGGAGGAGCCTGGTAGGCTGCAGTCCATGGGGTCTCGAAGAGTCGGACACGACTGAGCGACTTCACCTTCACTTTTCACTTTCATGCATTGGAGAAGGAAATAGCAACCCTCTCCAGCATTCTTGCCTGGAGAATGCCAGGGACGGCGGGCCTGGTGGGCTGCCGTCTATGGGGTCGCACAGAGTCGGACACGACTGAAGCGATGCAGCAGCAGCAGCATTGGTTTTGGTTGGATCTATTTTGTTAAGATTTGATGTTTAACACATTTGGATGTATGTTGCTCTTTATTATTCTTTGTTAAATATTTAAAATGACATTTATTCAGTTGTTTCTAAAACTCTTTAAGTAATTCCCTAGTGCCTTGCATATTCCAGAGTTAAATGATGCTTTGAGATTCTTTGCAGCTCTCTGAATTCTTGATACCAATTAATCTTTTAATGGGGCCTACTAAGTTTGGGGATCAAGTTGATTAAATCTTAAAATTCATTAAAAACAGTTGTCTATTTTGTAAAAATTTGTATTTGATTAGAAAATGCTCTTAAGGAGGCCCAAAAGCACAGGTTTTTTTCTCTTATAGAGTCTGACTCTGCAAATCAACCACCACATTAGGTAAAGAACCGAGTACATTTACTACCAAGGATGGGACAATTACGTGATTTTTTTAATTCAAAGAATATAGCATTATTATAATAATTTTTCTTGTATCTCATATCAGTATGTCTATATTACAGTTTCCTCAGATCATGTAATACTGTCATGGTCTGATACCTGAATTTTTTCCCTTCTCTAATGATGTAAGGGGACGACAGAGGATGAGATGGCTGGATGGCATCACTGACTCGATGGACGTGAGTCTGAGTGAACTCTGGGAGTTGGTGGTGGACAGGGAGGCCTCGCGTGCTGCGATTCATGGGGTCGCAAAGAGTCGGACACGACTGAGCAGCTGAACTGAACTGAATGATGTAATATAGTCACTGTAGAAAACTAAAAAAAATCACCAAAGGGTAAAGGAGGAAACCAAGATTACCATAATACCATAACCCAGAGATAACTCTATTTCTCTCTTGGTGTTTTTTCATATGCATATTGTAATACATGTCTAAAATATATTCATTGTAAAGGAATAAAGAAAATAAAAACAAACCAACTGTTTTTAATCATCTCTCTTAGTGGTAATCATTTTAATGTGTAACCTTAGGTTTTCTACAAAAAAGAAGCCTTTTTTCTGTACACAATTGTATGGATATATACATTCCTTTTATAGCAATTGAGATCATATACTGTATGGGTTGTCCTACTATTTCACTTTATATGAGAGCATTTTTTTCTCAGGTAATAGTAATTATTCAGGGAATTCCCTGGGGGTCCAGTAGTTCGGACTCCAAGCTTTCACTGCTGAGGGCACAGTTTAATCCCTGGTTAGGGAACTAAGATCCCCCAAGCCTGGCGACATGGTAAAAAATATGTAAACAAGTTACTGATTAAAAAAATAATAATTATTCAAACATTTTGCTTTTAGTGACCACATAGTAGATTTTGTAAAGTCCAAAAACTTGAATTCATTTGTCCCTTCCATTAATGAAGGTTTAAATAGCCTCCAGTTTTTCACTAACTCAAATGATGAAATGGTTAACATTTTTGCATAAATTCTTGTGTCTTTTATTTCTCTCTCTTAGATAAGAACTCTCTTAGAGAGTTCTGTAAATGGAATTACTGGATTGTTTTTAAGGCGCTTTCAATATATTGTCTGATTGGTTTATAGAAAAATACTAACTTGTACTGGATTGTACTTGTACTGGATTCTTTTTAAGGCACTTTCAATATATTGTCTGATTGGTTTATAGAAAAGTACTGACTTGTACTCCTACCCCTTTTAGATTTCACTTTTAGAAACCCTTCATCCTATTTTCTTAAAGTAGATCTACTCATTCTGATATGATGCTCATCTTTTTTTTTTTTTGCTAATCTTAATTTATAATTTTTAAGAATGTTAAATCTGTAACTGATTAGCTTGTAGTATATATTCATATTTTTAGCAAAAAAAAGAGATTTTAGGTTTTACAGTATAAAAAACAAGTACTTTGTATTGTTCCTAGGAAAATACAGTGACTGCAGATGTGTAGTTATGGAAAGTATTCTTACATTTTTTTTAAAATAGCAGTGATTTTTGACAGTTTATTGAGATGTAATTTTTGTTCAATAGAGTCACTTGTTCAAATGTAAAATTTGATCAGTTTTACAAGTATATGTAGCTTTGTAACCATTCCTCAATCAAGACATAAGACATAGGTAGTTCTTGCTTTGCGAGGTAGTATGGAACCATAAAAATGACCGTGCAGGCTTAGACCCTGCAAAGTGATCTTAATTAAAAAAAAAAAAAAAGGACAATATTTTTGTTATTCTATGACCTTCAAAAATGTTTGTCAAAATGTTAAAAATTCTGCTGCTATCAGAGTAGAGAAATTTAAAAAATAATAAATACTTATTTCATACACTTAATTTTATGTTGGCGTCTGGTTGATTAACAATGCTATATTAGTTTCAGGTATATAGCAGAGTGATTTAGTTATATATGTGTGTGTGTGTGTGTGTGTGTATCCTTTTTCAAGTTATTAAGTTAGAAAGTATTTCTATGTTTAGGAAAGTCCCACAAGCCTAGCTTCAAAATACTGATTTGATTCTAGAAATAAAATTTGTTAGTTTCAGGTGTACAGAAAGTGATTCAGTTACACCTGTATATTTAAGTTATTTTCGCATTTAGGTTAAAAAGTATTTCTATGTTAAGGACAGCCCCACAAGCCTATTTTCAAAACACTGATTTGATTCTAGAAATATAAGAAGATAACATGAAAGCTAGACTATGAAATAGTTGGCGTCAGTCTTTGTTGTAATCAAATTTATATCCCTAGCATCTAACCTTGAACTTGGCTCAAAATAAACACTCTAATGGCTTAAAAAATGTTTTCTACTACCTTGATCTCTGTTATGATTATTGAAAAACATAGTATAAACTAATTTTAACAACTTATTTCTTTGCTTCTTGAGGTATGTTTTGTCAATTGAGAGTGCTGAAGAGATACGAGAATATGTTACTGACCTCCTTCAGGGAAATGAGGGCAAAAAAGGTCAATTTATAGAAGAGCTTGTAACCAAATGGCAAAAGAATGATCAGGAGTTGACTTCTGATGCTCTGCAGCAGTCCTTCAAGAAAGATGGTAGGTTAAGTTAATGTGATTAACTTAAATAAATTAAAGGTTGAAATATTGGTAAATTGGCTGGTTTATAGGACTGCATATGTTCTATCACCCCGTATTCCCTCACAGCTAACTTAAGTAGAATCATGTTACATGTTTTTAGTTCAGTTCTCTTGTTTTATAGCTGCTAAGTCATGTCCAATTCTTTGGCAACCCCATGGACTGTAGCCCTCCAGGTTTCTCTGTCCATGGAATTCTCCAGGCAAGGATACTGGAGTGGGTTGTCATTTTCTCCTCCAAGGGGTCTTTCTCACCCAGGGATCACACCCGAGTCTCCTGCATTATTAGCAGGTGGATTCTTTACCACTGAGCCACCTGGGAAGCCCAAGTTCACTTCTACTTGATCTGTAAGGAATATTGTTTTAGTTCAGACTTCTTCAACTTAGAAAATATCACAAAAACTCTTGTTTGTAGTTTCAGAATAACTTGAAAAATTTAAAACATGGATTAAAGAAAAACTTTATACGGTAATGTAAGTAAATGTTGACCGGTTTCAGTATGAGTAGCATTTACAAGTAACTAATAAGTTAAACAGTACCAAAGATGAGCACCAAACTAAATAAGTCATTATTATTATACAGTCTAAAATGTCAGATTTTAATTTAACTTCTGTGTTTTTGGCTGTACTACATGACTTGCAGTACCTTGGTCCCCCCACCAGGGCTTGAGCCCTGGCCCTTGGCAGTGAAAACTCGGGAGTCTTAACCACTGGACAACCAGGGAATTCTATTTAATTTAACTTCTTTTTAAAAAATTTTTTATACTCTTTTTTTAAAAATTGGAAGATGATTGCTTTACAGTGTTGTGTTGGTTTCTGCCATGCAATGTAAATCAGCCGTAAGTATAATTTAACTTCTTAATGTTATCTAGTAGTCTTTATCATTGACTATAATCTTGAAAAATGATAGTTTGAATTTAATTCTGATTTGAGAGGAAGAGATAATTTAAAAACCTGCCTGACTTCTTGACTCTAAATATTAAGCATTGCCTTCCCTTTATTAGCTATTAACTTACCAATGAATCTATTGGTACTATTCCCAATCTATCTGTGTGTGTGTGTGTGTGTGTGTGTGTGTATATATATATATATGTTTTTTTCTTCTTCTTTAAATAAATGGTAGATGGCCAGAGATCAGGAGACCAGCTGAAGAGGAGTAGGCGGAAAGGGAGAAACAAACAGGAAGCTCCTGCATTTACTGAACCTGATACAACCACAGAGGTCAAAACACCTTTCGATTTGGCCAAGGTGAGCGCTCAGAAAATGAGGCTTTTTCTGGCTCTATGGAAAAGATGAAACACCTGATACATTTCGGAGAGCAAGGGGTATACATTGGTCTAGAATGGCAACTTGGCAACAAGTGCATGAATTTTAAAGAGTGATAATGCTGGCATATTCCTTTATGATAGTTTGGTTGCCTTTTTTTTTTTTGCAGCTTGATTAAATTAATATCTTTTAGAGATTATAAATAGCTATTATAGTAAATATTTAAGGAAATGCACCAGGGCTTCAATTTCAACATTTTTTGTGGGTTTGTATTGAAAGAATTTGAACTCTAGCTGTTTTAAGATGTTCCTATTTTAGAACATTCACTTCTACCACCACTGTCATTGTTACTTAGCATTTAGAGCTCTTTCATATTCTCTCTTGGCTCCCGAAGTAGCCCCATGAAGTAAGCAGAAATACTTATATTCAGGGTAGTTAGTTACACCAAGATGGAAGAGCAGTGATCAAAAATTCACAGTGACCATGCAACCACATGTGGAGAAGGGTTTCCAAAATAATGTGAACTTAAAAAAAAACCTGCCTTAAGCCTTTTGTTAATTGGAATAAAATGAGCAAAGACTGTCATAAGCAAAAGAAAAAATATGAATGACCAGTAAACATTAAAAATGTTTATCCTTACCAGCAGTTAAGTGACCAGTTTGTCCCCTTAGTTGCCCGAACTCTCCTGGTTTTAGCCCTGAAAAGTCCTGTATTCTGAGATTTCCCCTGAGTCCTGGGCAAACAAGGATGGTTGATTATGCTAATAGTAATCAAATAAATACACGTTAAATCCCCTGAGATACTGCCTATCAACTTGTCAAAGTTTTTGTTTTTTTTCTTTTGACCGCACCACTCAGGTATGAGATCTTAGTTCCCCAACCAGGAATTGAACCCATGCCCCTGTGCAGGAGCTCGGAGTCTTCACTGCTAGACCGCCAGGGAAGTCCCTATAAGTTATTATTGAATAGAACTGAGGTTTTTCTCTCCTGACCGCTTTCATTGTCATTAATTATTTGATGTTATTTCTGATATCTTTGTACCATTAGGCACAAGACAACAGCAGCTCCTTGAAGAAGAAGACGAAGTTTGTCAGTTTATATACAAAAGAGGGACAGGACAAGCTTGCAGTCCTGATTCCAGGTCGCCACTCTTGTGACTGCCTGGGCCAGAAGCACAAACTGATCAACAACTGTCTGATCTGTGGGAGGATTGTCTGTGAACAAGAGGGTTCTGGCCCCTGCTTGTTTTGTGGTTCTCTGGTAAATCGTTTCTCTCCTGTTTTACTGCGCTTTGGTTTTGGTATTTTACTATGCTTTTGACTTTATTACACCCCTGGTAAGTTCTCTTTTTCTTAGTGAATTTCTTCCCTAAGGTGTCCAGTAAATTAAAAAAAAATTTTTTTTTTAATTGAAGTACAGTTAATTTACAGTGCTGTGCTACCAGTAAATTATTATAGCATGAACTTCGGTCAAAAACCCAAGGTGATACCCTAGAATGAGGGCTATTTGTGAGAAGGACTTTGATCACATATGTTGTGAGGAATCCAAGTCTTGTGTCAGATGAAATTCAATTCAAGAAAACTTTAGGGCCTGAAATGTCAGATCTCAGATGTGGCTCATATTTCTAGGGATGCAGAGTCACTGTGACATAATCCTCAGGTTTTTATAGCTTGTTTTTCCAGAACGCCTTCTTTTTACAATGCTTCATTATCCGAGTGAGTGATCTCAAAAGTGTAGCTGTAGTTACAAACACCTGAGTGAGTTGTCTAGAAGGCTTGTTCTGCCAGGTGAGCTGACTGGCAGAAACAGTGGCATTTGCTGTTGGTGCAAGCATATTTTGTCTTGCTTTGTTTTACCTTCTGTTGTGGGGCCTCTAATTTTTCAATATACTCAGATAATAAGTTGATTGACAGTGGATGACCTGAAAAATGTAGTATCTAATACCAAAAGTGTTCAGAAAACAGCAGCAAATATCCTCCCACGTGGGGCTTTTCTCTAGAGAAACACTCGACAGCTGCTGGCCGGAACTCCATGTGCCACTCAGGCAACTGCTAGCAAGTAGGGTGCTTTCTGTTAGGTCCCTTGGATCCTTCTGTTCAAGAAACAAAGTAATGCAAGGCAGATTGGCCTTGAAGTCTTGCAGTTTTATTAATTAAGCTTAGTATGAAATTGTTTTTAAGTAAACTCCTTTTTTGAAGAAAAATACTTTTCTTATACTTGTAGTGATTTTATAATAGAATTTTTTCTTTGCTTAATATGTTTATTACTTTACAAGTAGGTAATGTTTGAAGGCAAAGAAACAAAATATATGTAAAAGCTAGACTAGTTTTCACTGTTGGCACTGTATTTTGCCTCTTTTTGACTCTTTTTAATAAGATGCTTGCGGGACTTCCCTGGTGGTCCAGTGGTTAAGACTCTGTGATTCCATTGCCACGTGGTGCAACCAAAAATAAATAAATAAGAAACTTGCTTATAATTTCACTCGTAAGACTTGAATTTTATGATTAGAAATGGAAAACTTTTTAAAAAATATATTTTTCTGTAGTCTTGGTGGCAAATTTTTGTCTTTTGAAAGTAGGTTAGCCTTTTTTTTTTAAACTAGTCATTTAGGCACACGTGCAGTGAGATCAGTTTTTTTGTATGCTTCATAAAAGAAGGAAGAAATGGAAAGAGACTAGGGCAAAACTCATTTGTATATATATTTTTTGGTATATTTGTCTTGATTAAAAAACACTGTCTTATTATTTTATTGCTGTATCTAATGTGTAATTTGAAGTTACTTTTTAAGTATATCAAGCAAACAATATCTTTTAACTATTGGATCATGTGTTTTGTCGCTTTATTAGGTATGTACTCATGAAGAACGAGATATTTTACAGCGTGACTCAAACAAGAGCCAGAAACTACTGAAGAAGCTCATGTCAGGTAGGCAGCAATCTTTTAATTGGATCACTGTGGTGATGGATCTGTGATTATTGTATCTGTGATTGTTTCTCTTGTATCCTGGTATGTAAATGCAGTTTATTTACTCATTTATTCTCTAAGCATTTTTTTAAAAATATTCTTATTAAAACCACCTAACATTGAGCAAAAAAAAAATATAGTAATAATAATACTATTGGATTATAACCCAAAGAATATAATAAGAATTAACTGAATAAATTAATAAATGGGGGAGAAGGGACTGCTCTTATAGAATTCCAATTAATAAAATGAAGGAATTATGGGAACAGAAAATCATCATTTCTACACCACAATAGTAATAATTGCTATAAGCAGGATCCACTAATGGATGCTGAAATTATTGGATGAAAGTTTAAAAATTGGAGATGTGCATGATCGTGAAAGAAAAGGAAAGACTGAAAAACAGTCACAATTTGAAAGGAGACTAAGGAGAAAGGACAGCTAATTGCAGTGTAGGATCTTGAATTGGATCCCTAAACAGAAAAATAGTATCAGTGGAAAAGATGTTGAAATCCAAGTAGAGTCTTTAATTCAGTTAATGATATTGTACCAAAGTTAATTTCTTACTTTTAATAATTGTACTATGGTTATGTAAGATAAGGTACTAACATTAAAGGAAGGTGAGTCAAAGTTACACAGGAGTTCTCCGTTTTTTGCAACTCTTCACAGTTTTTTATAATTGAACAAAGCATAACAAAAATAGTTAAAGGGAAAACAATCTACTCAGCCCTTTCCATTTGTGCAGATATTTCGTTCCAGCTTTATTTCATAGCTGTTTTTTAAATATAGGTAGATTGGTTGGTATTATGAGGTAGTAATCATAGTGTATACAGAATTTTATGTTTTCTCTTTTTAACTAATATTTTGTAATTGTTTATGTTGCCATTCATATTTGTAATTTTTGGTGCCTAAAAATAGTCAGTTTATTTATTATAATTTGATTATTTATTTTCCCATTACTGGATATTTTTACTCTTTCCAAATTATAAATGATAACACAAATGGTCCACTATGTTAATACTGTATCTTTTGATTTATTTCCTTGGGATAAATTCCCAGGAATGGGATTACTGAGTCAAAGAATATGATCATTTTTGACACTTAAGCCATATTTGCCATATTCTTTTATCAAAATACTATGCTGCTGCTGCTGCTGCTAAGTCGCTTCAGTCGTGTCCGACTCTGTGCGACCCCATAGATGGCAGCCCACCAGGCTCTGCCCTCCCTGGGATTCTCCAGGCAAGAACACTGGAGTGGGCTGCTATTTCCTTCTCCAGTACATGAAAGTGAAAAGTGAAAGTGAAGTCACTCAGTTGGGTGCGACTCTTTGCCACCCCATAGACAGTAGCTTACCAGGCTTCTCCGTCCATGGGATTTTCCAGGCAAGCATACTGGAGTGGGTTGCTACTGCCTTCTGCAATACTGTGCTGCTGCTGCTGCTGCTAAGTCGCTTCAGTCATGTCCAACTTTGTGCGAGCCCATAGACGGCAGCCCACCAGACTCCCCCATCCCTGCCAGGCAAGAACACTGGAGTGGGTTGCCATTTCCTTCAGTGCATGAAAGTGAAAAGTGAAAGTGAAGTCGCTCAGTCGAGTCTGACTCTTCATGACCCCATGGACTGCAGCCTACCAGGCTCCTCTGCCCATGGGATTTTCCAGGCAAGAGTACTGGAGTGGGCTGTCATTGCCTTCTCCCAATACTGTGCTAGTCTACAAAAATTAGTATTTTACCCCCAAACCTATCACTATTGGGTTTTGACATTTCATATTATTTTATTTTTATTGTCATCATTTTTAAAATTATTATTAATGAAGTAGAACATGTCTCCATACTTTCTCCATTAGCATTTTTCTAGGGTCATGGGGTCGCTAAGAGTCGGACATGACTGAGTGACTTCACTTTCACTTTTCACTCTGATGCATTGGAGAAGGAAATGGCAACCCACTCCAGTGTTCTTGCCTTGAGAATCCCAGGGACAGGGGAGCCTGGTGGGCTGCTGTCTATGGGGTCACACAGAGTTGGACATGACTGAAGCGACTTACCAGCAGCAGTAGCAGGGTCATTTTTACGAAACAGGTGGTTCTCAGTGCCTTTTCTCTTTGGCTGCTTTGAGTCTTCATTGCAGCATGGGCTTTCTCTAGTTGTGGTGGGTGGGGGCTACTTTCTAGTTCTGTTGCTTGGGCTTCTAATTGTGGTGGCTTCTCTTGTTGCAAAGTGTGGGCTTCAATAGTTATGGCACATGGGCTTAATTGCCCCATGGCATGTAGGATTTTCCCAGACCAGGGATCAAACCCTTATCCCCTGTATTACGAGGTGGATCCCCAACCACTGGGCCATCAGGGAAGCCCCAGTTCTTCTCTTATATTCAGAACACAAGAATCAATGTCTCTCTCTTTTTTTTAATTTTAAAAGAAAGATTTGACAGGACTTTAAATAGGCCTAGAGTTTTAGGTAAAGAGAAAGGCTTCATTATAGCCTAGTTGCTTTCCTAACACATTTTAGATCTTGATTCTATCATAATTTATGGCTATCTTTTCTGATACATAGATTTATGGTATGTTGTCACTAGGAAGATCACACATGGACCGAGAAATGGATGTGGGCTTTAGAGTTAGACCTAAAGTTAAATCTTGTTTCCACCTTTTAATTTCTAACTTACTGAACTTGGTGAATTTATTAATGTTTCTGAACTTCAGTTTCTTTGTCCGTAAAATAAAAATAATAAAAACAGTCTTATAAGGCTATTGTGAGAATTAAGTAATATAATATGTAATTTTATAGTCATCATCATTGCTTTAACATCTGATAAGTTCTCATTATTGATTTCTGTTCCTTTCCTGAAATTTCTTCTCTTTTTTCCTTTTGTTATTTAGTTTTTAGCTTTGATATATAGAAGTAGTTTAAAGATGATATTCAGCCCTACTCAATGAAGTTTTTCATCAGTAAGGCATTTTTATGTTGTTTTATTAAACAGTCTGTTATCCTTAGTAATCCACATTCCCATAAGGAAAGAGGTGGATCCTTAACATTGATTGAGAACTCACTGTGTTTCAAGTGCTGCTTGATGCCTGAGGAAGTAAAGCCTGGCCTGTGACACCTGTTTGTTTTCCATTAAAATGAAGGCTATCATTTGCTACACATGATACAGCTAATTTGTATGATACACTGACACCGTTTGATTTCCTTATTGAATTTCAGGGACAGAGAATGCTGGGAAAGTGGACATCTCTACCAAAGACCTTCTTCCTCATCAAGAATTGCGATTTAAATCTGGTCTGGAGAAGGCTATCAAGCATAAAGACAAGCTGTTAGAGTTTGACAGAACTAGGTATGATGTGGTTAGAATTAAGCCTAAGAAATAGAGTAGTCCATTATTTTGGCACTTTACCTACAGCAGAAGAAGAACAAATGCTCTGTGTAAGAGGTCAGCCGCTTGTTTTTGAATCATGTTTGACTAAGGTAGGCTCGCACCAAGAGGACCTAGCCTGCAACATGTTTTGTTTCTTGTCAGATGCTAGCGTACCCCCTGGAAAGTCGATTTGGATGGAATTCCCCACTTGTGGCACTTGAAGCCATTCAGTAATTCAGTCAACATAGGCTGGATACTCCATGAGAAGCTGTCCCTGGGAGAGTTAATACCATCGCATGGGGACACATGACTTACTCTCCCTTTTTCCTTTGACACTAAATTTATTTTCTGATTTAATAATGTCCCTAAATTGAGTTTTATACTCCTGCGCTTTTGTCATTTAGCCCTCTCACCTTTCTTTAGGAGATAGGTTTATAGATTTGTTAGTTCTATTTTTTTTTTCTTATTTTGGGCAAAATACATGTTGAAACCCAATTAATGGTAAAAATGTTTGAGTAGAATGTGTATGCTCACTTCTCAAGTAGCCATGTGGGAATCCTTAGAAAGACCCTGAATCTGTTACTGTGGCCATTGAATATGTCTATTCCTGGCACTATAATCCTTTGGTTATATACACCTACTACTTTCAAATCATTTGCTAGGAATACATGAGATATACTTTGACAGCTATTCCCTAAGTAAGCCCATCACAAGATCTTTAAATATCACTTTTACCCTTACTCAGTGAAATTTATCATTAGAAATAGAGCACATTTTTTGATAAACGGAAACTGGAAAAGAGTCTCTCTCTATTGAGGTTTCCTTTATGTCAGTGTGTTTCCAGGGGCCCCAGTTTCATTATGTAAGTTTGTGTATAGGACCACTCTCAGTCTATTTTAAAACTTTTATAATTCCAGCCGAGTCCTGGAAAATTGAAATCAGAATCCGATTTTCAGTATTTCCCTATGCCTATGTATATCACTAATTATTAATTATTCCTTTGAGACTGATTTTGTGATTTTGGAGTAGTCACTTCTTTGAGGCCCAGGTTTATTATCTATAGAAGGAGAGAGTTGGGTCATCAGGATTCCCTCTAGTTCTTAATTTCTTTGTTGGTATTATCTTAGAAATAAGCCTGACTGTCTTATCTTGGAACTTGGCCCTTGTATATTAAGTGAGGGACTGGGGATGAGGTTAGGGACGGGGTGGAGGAGGTGGCGGGAACTGACGTGTATTAGTAATGCATTAATAAGATATCCTAAGAATAAGCTCCAGGACTGAGAGTCCAGGATAGAAGTCCAGTTTCTAAGCGAAGTGGCAGCAACTGGGTCTAGCAGGAGTAGTCTAGGTCCAGATTGTAGAAAGACTAGGTTATTGAATAAGCTGCCAAGACATGAACTCAGAGGCAGCAAAATGACCCATAAGCACAGTTATAAGAAGGTGAGGGCTGGACTAGTAGGAAAATAGGAGGACAGTGGATATGGTGCTGTGTCCTTTTCTGCCCGAGGGTGAGATTCGTTCTAAGAGCTGAGCCTGCAGTGGGAGTAAGGTATATACAGAAGCTGGAAATCTGAGCTTGACCTGGTATGGGAACATTCTGGAGCATCTACATTTGAAATAACTTCAGGACAGCATTTCAGAGTGAGCAACTTATAACAGCTTCCCAATAGTCAAATCCCTGTTTGTTAACAGGTGAGCTAATTGCCATGTGTTCCTTTTCTTTCCTTAGCATTCGAAGGACCCAAGTCATTGATGATGAGTCAGATTACTTTGCTAGTGATTCTAACCAGTGGTTGTCCAAAATTGAGCGGGAGGCCATACAGAAGCGAGAGGAGGAGCTGAGAGAATTTCGACATGCCTCTCGCCTCTCTAAGAAGATCACCATTGATTTTGCAGGCAGGAAAATTGTGGAAGATGAAGATCCTCTAGCTGAGTATCACAGCAAGTAAGTGGGCAAAACCAGAAAGGTTTGAGAGAATTGGGGAATTTTAACTGTAAAGGATTTGCCCTCGCCCCAGGCCCACCCTTTAATGGGTTTGTTATTTTTGTTAATTTTTAAAGTAATACATTCATTTGGAGTAGAAACATGGACGAGTAACTAAGAAAATTTTGAAAATGAGCAGTGAGGGTAACTTGTCCTATTAGATAACTACTGTGGTTTTATAAAACATTGTTTTTAAAGCAATGAGGTACAGTTTGGGCACAGGAATAGATAAATGAAATGTAATAGCATCCAGAAAAGACACCTGTATGTCTGCATTGTGTGTGTATGGGTGTATGTTTATAGTTACATAAAACTTTTCTGAACAGTAAGAAAAGGATTGAATAAACGAAGGGCTACCAGCTTTGAAAAAAAATCTACATTAGATCTCTTACCTCAAAAAAAAAAAATCTCTACTTCAAAGTATGCTGTGATAATAAGTTTGACTAAAGAGTTAAATGCAAGAGAATTCCCTAGTGGTCTAGTGGTTAGGACTCTAAGCTTTCACTGCTGGGAGTCCCAGTTTAATTCCTGGTCAGGGAACTAAGATCAAATAAGCCCTACAGTGTCACCTCCTCCCACACCAAAAAAAAGTTGAATACAAAAGAAAAAGGATCAGAAGGAAACAAAATAGTAGAAATTTATACTATAGTTAATGTCTTGGTTTAATAAAGCTCTTTCTAAGCAAGATACAAAACCCAAAAGTCAAAAAGACTAAGATATTTTAAATAATGTAAATAAGTACAAGACTGAGAGAAAGCATTTTAAACAGTTTTAACAGTTCAGAAAAGCAATGCTCATACTATATAAAGACCTGCAAGTTAAAAAGGTACATCCGATGGAAAAATGGGCAAAGGCTAAGAACAGATAATTTACAGGTAAGGAAGTGAAAATAACCAATAAACATTTGAAAAGATGCTCAGCTTCTTATTTGGGAAATGCAAGCTTTGAAATATAATGTATCATTAAGTTGTTTAAAATTTATAACATTGCATAATCTGTGACCAATAATATGAATATGTTCTCTTACTGTGGAGGGGAATAGTAAAATGTCCAAGTCTCATCACCAAGCATGAACCCTGATGGAAACTATGGATTTTGGTGATAATGATGTGTCAGTGTAGGTTGATCAGTTGTGACAAATGTATTTCTCCAGTGAGGGATAGTTGATAATGGGAGAGGCTGTGTGTGTGGCAGGGGGGCGGCGGCGGGGCATCAGGAGGTAAATGGGAAGTCTCTGAATCTTCCGTTCAGCTTTGCTTCGATCCTAAAGCTGCTCTAAAAAATAAAGTTTATGAAACAGAACTTGCATCACGGTCAGTTTCAGGTTATCAATATGAAGTCACTGAATATAGAGTTGAGAAAAGATGAATGTTAACTCTAGCATAGCGCTGAAAAGAAAATGTGTGGATATCTCATTCCACACGTTTGGAAATGGCACACATATCTCTGTCTCTCCTCTCTCTCTGTTACACACGCACACATGCACACACACAAAACTGGATACAGGCGAGCACAGTGATGCTCTACTCGACCCAGTCCTTGACCTTTCTCTTTGACTTGTGGCAGATCCATCACAGATTTGTCCTAAACAGAGTTATTCTCTCCTTAAGGCAAATTCTACCACTAACTTCCATAAATTTGTTTTCAACTATTGCATGTATGATACACAGATATAAGGAAAAAATTATTTCTGGGTGATGGGTATAGGAATTTTTCATTTTATATTAATTTGTGTTTTCTTGTTTTCCATAATATGCATGGACCATTTTTATAACAAAAATCATTTTTATGTTCAATAAAAAGCAGTACAGCCTTTTAGAAGTAAAATTGGACACTATCTCAAAATTCAAATTGTGCATAGCTTTTGACTTTTTGACACTAGTAACTAAGATGCTAGTTTCTTCGTCTGTTTCTTAACAACAACAACAACAAAAAGTTGCCATTCTGATACATAAAAAATGGTAGTTCATCATAATTTTTATTCACTTTTCCCCCCTTTGGTTGTATGGTAGTAAGTGTGAGCATTCTAAAATGTATTGAGTAGCTATTTGTATTTTTTCTTCACTAGATTCTGGAGTTCTAGATGTCCTTAACCAGTGGACTGTGTCTTAAATCTGTTTCCCTCCTTTAAATTTCACTATCGCTATCCTATTTTAGACTCACTTCTTACCTCAAATTCTTATACTTTTTGTTTTGTTTTGTCTTAGCTTCATATCTTTGTTTCTGCTTTTCTCTTGCTTTGGAAATCCTTCCTCCCAACTTTGCCTTTCAAATATCTGCTTCCCCTTTGAACCTGCTTGGTACAACACATGGGATGATAAGTAGTAACTACCAGATGGATTGTATCTGTCTCATAGTAATAATTACATCCTCTCATGTTTTGTTTATCATTATTTTAGGTGTCTTAAACCTGCCACGTAGAGTCAAAGCTTCCTGAAGGCAGGAAAACCCTGATCTCTTCCCCCTTTTAAGGTGCCTCGTGTGTAAGAAATTCCTAACAAATACCTCTTTAATTGTATTCAAGGTCAGGTTCAGCCTTCCCTGCTAGTAGAACCTTTTCATTATGTTGTCCTGTAGAATTACCATCATCCACAAACGTTTGTCAAGCAGGGACATGGTAGTACAGCAGCAAGTAATGAAGAGCTGTAGAGCAGAGTAAGATATGGTTCTTGCAGGACCTGTGATCACTTACTAACCAGTAGGACTAGTTCCATAATCTTTAACTGAAATCATCACATTCTTTTATAGGTTGAGAGCCGAATATTCATAGCAAACACCATAGACACAGGATAACATGGGGTATATTTGGTGACTGTTTAAATAGTAAGTGCTGCAGGACTTCAGAGAAAGGAATAAGTACTTTTGTGCTGGGTGGGTGGAGGGATTCCTTAGAAATTCTGGGCCATGAAGCAAGGATAGAATTCAGATCAGCATAGAGGAATGGGAAGGGACTGTTGAGCAGGCAGAAGAATAATTGAACGTGTTGAGAGATAGTCTGCCCTAGAATACTCTTCTGTGGGTCAGACTGTTTCCAGGCAAGTTTTCTAATCTTGGCATTTTTAATAATGTTAAAAAACGAGTGACTATAATGTGTGCTACCTATTTTCTTAGTGTTCTGAAACTTTTACTAACTCCTCTTCCTTAGGGTTCTTGGAGTGAAGAGAAGAGAAGGGGAAATTAGTAGGGGGAGCAGGGAAGGTCATCCATGGATCCCTCTTTGAATTTCAAATTCTGTTACTAATGAAAAGTCGTATGTGTGTGCCAACTAAGCATATTCTGAGCATAGGACATTGCCAATTATTGCGTCCTTTGGTTTGTTATCACAGACTAGATGAGGCAATACATGCCATTGCCAATGGAACCTTGAACCAACCACTGACCAAATTGGATAGATCTTCTGAAGAGCCTTTGGGACTTCTGGTGAATCCCAACCTGTACCAGCCCCCTCCCCAGGTTAGTGGTCTTTTGCTCTAACTTATGGTGAGAAAAGTTTGGGCCCAGATATTTCTTCTTTCAAGTGTGCCTATTTCATAGTCTGTAGGCACCAATCTGCTCTCTTAATACTCCTACCCACCTTATTCTCTGACCCAGTTTGTCCAGTTTTTTTTTTTTTTTGCAGCACTTGTGACAAGTTTCCATATGAGTATTACCAAAGAGAAGGTTTTGTTAAGTATGCTAGAGGTTTAAGGGCTTCTCAGGTGGCACTAGTGGTGAAGGACCTGCCTGTGGTCTCAGTGCAGAAGACCGTAAGAGACACGTGGGTTGGAAAGATTCCCTGGAAGAGGGCATGGCAACCCACTCCAGTATTCTTGCCTGGAAAATCCCATGGACAGAGAAGCCTGACGGGCTACAGACCATGGAGTTGCAAAGAGTCGGACACGACTAAAGCAACTTAGCATGCACACACGTGTAGAGATTTAAACAGTGCTGCCATGGTCCTTTTGTTAATGCTCTTTGCTTGTCTTTTATAGAATGGGGGTAGTCCCCTAGTGTTGTATTTTAAATTAATACATTAATTCATTTACTCATTGTTGTCATACATTTTGACATTAAGTACATTGAGCGTCTAATGTGTATAATCCCAGAAGTAAGTGATCAACCAGACACTGCTTCTGTCCTCAAAGAACTCATGGACTAGTAGTGGAAAAGATTACATAGGCAGTTCTAATATTGGTAAAGATATAAATAAGTATAGTGGAAACCCAGAGGAGGGAAAGACAGTTGAGAGGAATACAAGAGGCTTTTATAGGGAGGCTGACATTCATTGAAAGTAAGTATCCTAGTAAATGGTGTTTGGGGATGGTGGGGAAAAAACAGTCCAGTCAGAATTAACTGTAGGAGCAAGGCATAGGAAGTACACACACACACACGGTTGAACCCTGTAGAGGAGGACTGGGAGTGGTGGCCCTCTGCACAGTCAAACATTTGTGTTTAAGTTATAGCTGACCCTCTGTAAAGTAGTTCCACATCCACAGTAGGTTCTACATCTACACCAACTACGGGTCATGTAGTTCTATAGTATTATTAAAAAAAAAAAAACCTCACGTATAAGTGGACCTACATAGTTCAAACCTGTGTCATTCAAGCATCAACTATATAAGGAATAGTGAATTTAGACTACAAATGTAGTACTCATAAAAGGAATTTTCATAGAAATAGAGTGGGGTTAAGTAGGTAGAGTCAGATCAATAAAGAGTTAAATGTTCAGCTAGAAAGTTTGCACATTTTTATTTCGTGAATGTGAATCATAGAATGATCTTAAGCAGAGAGATGCAATCAGAGCAGTGCTTTAGATAGTTTAACTGGAAATCCTCATGCAGCGCTGTACTTATCCAGGTTCTTTGCTGAATGCCCGCATGCATGCCTCGTTGTGTCCGACTTTTTGCAACCCCATGGACTGCAGCATGCCAGGCTCCTCTGTCCTTGGGATTTTCCAGGCAAAAAATACTGGAGCAGGTTGCCATTTCCTACTCCAGGGGATCTTCTTGACCTAGGGATCGAACCCGAGTCTCTTGCTGCTGCTGCATTGGCAGGTGGATTCTTTACCACTGTGCCACATGGGAAGCCCTCTTTGCTAAGTGCTGGAAAATTAAAAGGTAAAAAACCCTTGAGGTTTTTAAGCACTTGAAGTTTAATGGGAAGATGTGTTTGAATACAAAGAATTTCAGTTCCTTAAGATAATTGCTATAATAGACATGTCATTAGGAGAGAGATCATAAACTCACAGGAGTCACAAAATAAATGGTGTTTGAGAAGAGACTTAAGCGATGAATAAGCAGACAGATTTGGGGAGGGACTTCTAGGTAGATGGTATAACATGTACAAAGGCTCTCAGCAGCTTGAGAGCGCTGTAGGCTGGGAGAACCACAAGTAATTAAGTATTCTTAGAGATGAAACTATACTATTAAGTGTATTAGTTTCCCAGGGCAGCTGTAACAAAAGACCACAACTGATTGGCTTAAGACAACAGGACTTTATTCTCTCACAGTTCTCAACACTGAAATCAAAGTGTTGGCAGGGCCCCACTTCCTCCAAAAGTTCTGTGGGAGAGTGCTTTGTTGCTTCTTTGAGGTTCCGGTGGCCCTAGGCATCCCTTAGTTTATAGCTGCATCACTCTACTCTCTGCCTCTATATGGACTTTTCCCTATGTCTTTGTCTCTAGGTATTCTATCCTTTTTTTCCTCTCTCCTTTTGTAAGGGTATCAGTCACTGGATTTGGGGTTCACCCTAATCGACTCTATCTTAGCTTGATTACATCTGTTTGCAAATAAGGTCAGTTTCACAAGTTCTGGGAGGGCATAAATTTGAGAGGGATGCTACTCCCTCCAGTATAGTAGGTAACATCATATCATGAAAGCCCTTATGTGTCAAGAGTTTGGTTTTATTCTAAAGAAGACAGGGAAGACAATGGGCTTCCCTGGTGGCTCAGATGATAAAGAATCCTCCTGCAATGCGGGAGACCTGGGTTCAATTGGGAAGATCCCCTGGAGGAGGGCAAGGCAACCCACTCCAGTATTCTTGCCTGGAGAATCCCCATGGTCCAAGGACCCTGGCCGGCTACAATCCATGGGGTCACAAAGAGTTGAACACGACTGAGTGACTAAGCACACACAGACAGACAGGAAAGAGTCTTTGAAGAATTTTAGCAGAAGACTGGCATGACTTGCATGCCTGTGTAGAGAGTGGATTGGAGGGAAAAGTAGGACAGAAGCAGGGAAATTGCTAGGACAGTGATTGAGCTAGCATAGTGTAAAGACGATGAGGGCCCAGGTTAGTGTTACTCGGGCAGTAGAGAGTTATTTAGAGGTTAGAAATGGAGATGAGATGGGTTAGCAGACTCTCAAATAGTATTATTAAAAGCCAATAAGATTAATTTAGAACAGTAGCTGGGGTAGAAAAACAGGTAATATGAATTAGAACTGTAATAGAGATAGAACCAGAGAATTTGGGCCTCAGGATTGTTCAAATACCAACATTTTTTTGAAATCATTAATTTCCCCTATAATGGATCAGTTGTGCTTCTGTGTTCCTACTTACAGACTTAAATCCCTGTGTAGTTATTACTCATATCTGCCTTATGTTTTGAACAGTTATTTAAGTGTCTGTCTTCTACTAGGATTTTAAGTTCCTTGAAAGCAAGAACCTTATCTTTTTTTGTATATGTCTTCCTACTTTATATATTTTCACATATGCTACATTAAGTACTCAATAAATGTGGTTTTTTTGTTTTTTTTTTTAGTTATGACACAATTAATTACAGTCATTTTATTGCAGAAAGATTCTTAGAGATTCATTTAGTCCAATTCCATCATTTTACAGTTGAGAAGACTGAAATCTTAGGGGTTAAATGATTGCCTAGAGCCTCTACCCTCCTAACATTTTTGTTTTCCCTATAAATTATTAAATGAAAGATTAATAAATTAGCACAACTGAGAACCTCATCATCCCAACAGAGCCCCTTTTTTTGTAAATAAATTTCAGAGCACTCAGTCTGCTTGCTCAGGAAGAAGTGTTACCCTTTGTCATTCTCTGACTGAACTGCTGCCAAGACTCTAGCCTCCTATAATTATCCATACCCTGTAATTTGGTATTCTTTTTATACGATGGGAGCCTTGTTTCAGTGTGCTCCATCCTCTCTTTTAGGGGACAAGTTGTTCATTGCAGTATAAGAGTATTAATAACTTCATACATCCAACAGTCAGAACCTCTGCCCCCTGGAAGCATCTGTTTGGCTTTATCATGGTAACAGTATGTGACCCAGTTCCTTAAGCGTGTGAAGAACATGTGAACCAAAACGTTGAACCTTCATTTGGTTGATAGAACTGTATTTGGTAATTCTCTAGAATCCAGTATGGATCATTAATACATTTAAAGTGTTAATAATTTCAAATCATTTATTTGGTCTGATAGTTGTGCTCTTGCTGAAATTAGGAAGCTATATTTGGAGAATTCAGCATTATCCGTAAGATGGGACCATGTTATCATACCTGGGACTTCTACTGAATTTATACCTTCTCCACTTTTTTTGACTTTGTTTCAGACAAAGGTGGGGGTACATTTTTCTAAGAGAATGTTCCCAGCTTGATTCCATATTAATAGAATTCATCTCATTTTGTAGGCCTATTCCAGATTTTTCCCTTGTCAGACAAAATTATGTGTTTGATTTCTTTCTTGCATAGTGGATAGACCAGACGGGTGCGGCCTCACAGAAGAAGGCTTTCCATCCAGCAGGATCAGGACTAGAGTTCAGCTCATGTCGGCATCAGTTTCGAATCCAGGACCAAGAATTTCAGGAAGGCTTTGATGGCGGCTGGTGCCTCTCTATGCATCAGCCTTGGGCTTCTCTGCTTGTCCGAGGGATTAAAAGGTAAGGACAGAAGTGAATTTTGACAGTGAAAGATTTTACGTAAATTTGATTTCGCTTTATGGATTGGGATTCTTCTTGCCAGCCTAGCAATGATTTATGATACCCTTCAGCACATAGAACTTTAAGCAGTGTATTCATGCATGTTATGGACTTTTTTTTTCACTGAATAGCTTAAAAAAACTGAGTTTAGAAAGATCACAGATCCTAGTCATAACAAAGAACAGAATGTACGTTTTTTCTTCTTTGGAATGAAGCTTATTGAGAAAACTTCCCTTGCGTCTGCCTTTGTAATATAGCACTCAGCAACCTTAATGGTTTGATCCTATTGGAAATTCAGAGTTCTTATGCCTGTTTACTAATTCTTAAAAGTCACTAGCCTAATTATGACTTTGTTTTTCTATCTGTGCATCTATTTTTTAATGTGAATAACCATATTGAGAAGCTGTTTTACCACAAATTCCTTTTCTACAAAAAGTGGGGAGGAGTAGTGAGGATAAGTAGAGGTCGTATAAAGTCGTACATGTGAGTAATGGTGATAGCTTACTCTTCCATGGTTTCATATATTTCCTCTGAGTTCAACTGTTCCCTTTGCTTTTGTAAATGTAAACAGAAAATTGATAAATACAGAAAATGAGCTAGAGAAAGAAAGAATTCTACTGCCTAGAAACAGCTATTGTTATAATTTTGGAGTGTTTGTTTAAATTCTTTATCCTTCACAAATTGTTATATAGTGAGGTCATAATATATATATATATGTTTATGGTTTTCTTCATTCACTTACTATTATATGTTCATTCTCCCTTGTTGTCCCAGTTTTATTGAGATATAATGGACATAAAACATCGTCAGGGTGTACAACATAATGATTACATATATATGTATATTTTGCAAAATGATCACCATGATATATTTGTCTTAAATCCATCACCTTGCATAGTTACAAATTTTTTTGTTTCTTGTGATGAGAACTTTTAAGACCTACTCTCTTAGCAACTTTCAAATATGCAGTATAATATTATTAACTATAATCACTGTGCTGCACATTATATCCCCAGGATTTATCTTATAATTAAAAGTTTGTACATTGTGACTGCCTTCACTCAGTTTATCACTGTATTTATGAGTTTGCTTTTTTCAGAGTCTACGTGTAAAGTAAGATCATAAAATATTTATCTTTCTACCATAATTCTTCAGGGTTGGTCCAGATAGTGGCAAGTGCAAGACTTCGTTTTCTTTTATGGCTGAATAATCTTCATCCATCCATTGATGAACATTTACATTGTCTGCACGTCTTGGCTATTATAAATAATACTGCAGTGAGTGTGAGGATATAAATACCTATTTTTTCCTTCTTGTTTTATCTGTTAGAATTTTATATCCCTGCCAGTGTTCTAACTTATCCCAATAATAATGCCTTATATTTAAATACAGTTTTATACTTTTCAAAACAGTAGCCGTATTGAAGTAGCTAAGTCCAGTATTATTACAGTCTTATTAAACACTTAAGCAGGCAAAGTGTTGATTGGATTGACCAAAAAATGTGTTTGGATTTTTCCATAACATGTTATGAAAAACCCGAATGAGGACTTCCGTGGTGGTCTAGTGGTTAAGAGTCCACCTTGCAATGCAAGGGATGGGGGTTCCATCACTGGTCAAGATCCCACATGCTGTGAGGCAGCTAAGCCTGTGCACTGCAAGTAGAAAGCCCATGAGCCACGACTGAAGAAGCCTGGGCACTCTAGAGCCTGTGCTGCAAAACAAGAGAAGCCTGCACACTGCAACTAGAGATAAGCCCACATGCTGCCATGTAGAGCCTGCGCACTGCAGCAAAGATCCAGTGCAGCCAAAAATAACAAAACAAAAAACCCAAACAAACATTTTGACCAACCCAATAGGTTGCTCTGAGTTGCAAAGCCTAGTTAGTGCCAGATGTGGATCTAGAGTTCTGGTTTTCAAAGTGCTGTTTCAACTCTTACTTTGTAAGCTTCAGTCATTTTTCTGCTTTCTTGAAAGAAAATTATTATCAGAACTTAGGAGCAGTCATTTCAACTTTAATGTTGTTAGCTGTGATTTACCTTCTGTGAAGGTGCATTACCATTTTTCTCCCTTCTTGAAAGTCCGCCTTTGCTGCTTTGCCTCCTAAATGTTCCGTAATCCATGTACAAAGTGGCATTACAAGTGCATGTGAATCTGCTGCTCCAGGGTCCCTGGGCCCTCAGATGTCTGCTCTTATTCCGTTCTCTGCAGTTGAGGTGTCTTTCTTTCCCAAAGTAGAATACGAAACAGCTTGCTTTTTGCTGAGGGAATCAGAATGTTTATATTGCTCTCATCTTATTTTGGATCTGTGTTATCCATATTTTCTCACTTAAAAGAACAGGATGAACAGCATCCAACCCACAGTCACTAATCCCACAGAAACAAAGTGGGTGGTTCTGCCACATTTGTGAGACTATTTTCCCAGTATCCCTTGGGATCATTTGGAGTAGAGGGAAGGAATATATTGATACATTCTCCACTTATTGGGTATCTACCACGAGCCTGGTACTCTTCCAATTCATCTCTGTTAGAAAACTAAGGATAAGAGAATTTCTGTTTCCCATTATAAGGCACATATAATAGGGTTATGTTATCCGGCTACTTTATTTTGTATTGTAGAAACTAAAGGAGACACATCTTTTGTAATCCTTAGAAAGTAGATAGCTGTAACATTCTCTTGATTGCATTTTGTTACTCCACTTAAAGGTTCTTTCAAATTAGTTAACAGGTTGTTTAATTATCTACAAAGAATATAACCCTTATAAAATACTTGGAAAATATAAATGAATGTCTTCGCAATTTAAAGATGATAGCATTTTTATCTAGTTAAACTCTTAAATAGTAACTGTGAAAGTACTATTCTTCAGGAGTTATGTGTGGGTGGGGATTTTTCTGGCAGGTTAGAGAACAATGAACAAATCTTTTATGACTCAAAGGCAGGGATTTTAATTTTTGTGATACATCTCGGATGCTTTGAAAACGGAAGATTTGGATTGTGGAGGTCCAAAGGCTGGTGAAAGCTTCATTTCTGAGTTACAGAGATAGGTAAAAAATAGGATCTGAGAGAGATGATTTGTTCTAATGAAAGGGAAAACTAGGGAACAGGGTTCATATTCAAGTGAAAGGTATTACAGGAGAAATTTTTTTTTTTTATCAGAAATACCCCTTGTGGTGAGATACATCATCTGTAAATCTCTTGGCTCACCTGGATAATTTGCTGTATGTTAATGAGATCCTCCTGGAGAATGAAATAGCAACCTACTCCAGTATTTTTGTCTGGAGAAACCATGGACAGAGGACCCTGGTGGGCTGCAGCCCATAGGGTTGCAGAGTCGGACATGCCTGAACGACTTAGCTCGAACCTGTGAGATCCTCTATGGGAGGAGGACTCTACAGTTATTAGCTAGGTCATGGCAATAGTTTTTTTAGGCAGAAATGTCCATGTACCAGTCCTCCACATACTAGAAGTCAAAGCATCACTACATTTTTTTAGTAGACACTAGCATTTAGATTCTTCCCGCTAAATTTGTATTTGTTTAAGGGTGGAGGGCAGAAGTTGGTACACCCCTCACAGAGGAAGACTTTGGATAGCAGCCACAGCAAAAAGACCCTCTCCTCAAGAAGTCTCAGAACTCCAGACTACTTATCTCCTCCTCCGTGGGAAAGGTAACAGCCACATACTCTTCTAATTTCAGTCTTACTTTGTGGAGAGAAGTCACTGACGTTCATCCTCTTTCACTTCCTTCTTCCTGTGGCTTTTTGGGGGTTTTTTTTTTGGCTGAAGGGGACTTTAAACTACGTGTGTGTGTGGCAAATCATGGACAGCTATTCAAAGCATTAAGTCCCCAAACAAGACAAAGAAAAATCTCAGTTCCCAGCGTCAGGAATCAACCAACTAGTCTTAATTTTCTATATTTTTTGTTATTATGAGAGTAAAATAACTACTATAAATTCTGAGATCTTTAGATTGGGAAGAACAACCACAAATAAGACCTTTTTTCATTGAGAGTGACTCAAATAGACATCTGCAATCAGATTTGGACAGAACAAAGTTAGTTGACTTCAGCAGTGAGTTATGAGAATCACTGCAAGCACTCTCAATTTATATCCTAAAAAATAGAATATAAATTTCTGACCATTGGTTGTCTTGGTTTCCTTCCCTGATTCAATGCATATAGTAGTTTTGAAGGTAAAATGAGAATAATTACAGAACCGCCTTTAAAAGTTAAGAAATCAAGCTTTAGGAATCAGAAGTGCATGTTTCCTTAAAAATAACTTTTTGTTTTGACTGATATGATTGGGTTCTTTAAAATCTGTATTCTGACATTCTTATGTTTTTTTACTACTTTTTTATAGTTGCTCTCTTGAAACCTCAAATTTCTGGAACCCAGCACTACCAAACTCTAGTCTGATCCAGCTGAGTATAGTGGAATTGATGTGTTTGAAGTGAAGTTGTGGGGTCCCTGAACTTCAGTGGTGTGAGGCTTATTTTCCTATAGCTTAGGATGTGGATAGTGGACTAAGCCAGTTAACCAACTTTTTTGTTAAAATTCAAACAATTATGCTAGGTAACAAGCTTGATAGTTTTCCTTATGTCTATAAACAGATGAGAAAATAATTTATTCAGAATTGAAAACAGATTTGTGAGTTCCAGGGTCACAAAGAAGGAAATGTATATAATCCTTCTGTTACTCTCAATTTAGATGTGGAATTTCCCAACGACTATCCATCAGGCTGTCTTCTGGGCTGTGTGGACCTAATTGACTGCTTATCCCAGAAGCAGTTTAAGGATCAGGTGAGTAAAGAACATTTCTTTTGGACAGATGCTTGATTTGCCAGGATAGCTGTCCTGTAGCTTCCTCAGCTCAGAGTATCCTGTGTATGGTAAGGAGCTAGAAACTGAATTTAGACATGTGAGGAGAATCTCCTAAGGAGGAAATACTGGAGAGAGAAAAGACCACAGCAGAAGGAAACAAACAAACAAACAAAAATAGAGCGATGATGTGGAGGACTGGTACCTGTACATTTCTGCCTAAAAAGCTACTGCTACAATCTGACTAATGAGTGTAGAAGCCTTTTCCTTAATAAAGCTTTCCTGTTCTTGGGGAAGAAACTGTTCATTATTCCTTGAATTATTTCAGGTAGATGGTGGGAATGGTAGATTTTGTTATATACTCTGAAACATTTGGTCCAGCCTAGAGAATTCATGAAAGACGTGTATGTTTGAACTCTGCCTGCCTGGACCATGCCGTCTTTGGGTATGTGTTTGTGTTTGTATACGCATCTTGTATGTATTTTCATTTATTTTGATTGCTAAAGATTTCCAGGTGGCTCAGTGGTAAAGAATCCGCCTGCCAATGCCAGAAGTGCATGTTCAGTCCCTGGGTTGGCAAGATCCCCTGGAGAAGGAAATGGCAACCCATTCCAGTATTTTGCCTGAGAAATCCTCTGACAGGAGCCTGGGGTTGCTGAGTCGGACACGACTGAGCAGAAAGCGCAGAGTTCAGCTTTGAACAGCAGAGGGAGCTGAAGGACTTTAGCTTAATTGGAAAACTTTAGAAATTCAGATCCTTATGTTAAGACTCAGACTAGCAGGAATCCAAAGTAGGAAAGTCCCCTCCTTAAAGAGTCTTACCTAAAAGTATGATTTTCCTGTTTTTTGGAACAGTTACGTTATGCAGTAGGGGTTCCACCACTGTACTTAAGAATATGTTCTTCACCTTAATTTTCTCAGTTAATTCTTTGTTTTTCAGAAACTCTTAATTGCCTTTCATTATTAATTAAGTGTCTGCTTAGAAAAAAGAAGAAAAACCAAGGACTTTCCTGGTGGTGCAGTAGCTGAGACTCCAAATTCCCAATGTGGAAGGCACGGGTTTGATCCCTGGTCAGGGAACTATACCCCACGTGCCACAGCTAAGACCCAGGGCAGCCAAATAAACTAAAAAAAAAACAAAAAAACTGTTCCCATCCATCTCACTTTTTCTATTCGTTCCTCACAGGCTTTAGCCAATAGTTAATATCCCTCTAGTTTTCTGTATTTCAGTTCCTTGTGGATTGCCTCCTCAGCGCTTTTCTGATTACTTTGTGTTTGTGAGTATAATGCTTTCATTCGGTATGAATTTTGACTCCGGCCCTTTTGTTTTGCCCTTAGTACCTGATCTAGACCTAGGCAAAACTGCAGATACGTGAAGGCCATTTGTTTTCCACACCCTTGTGCCGATTCTATCTATGGACGTTTTGCCCATTTTTTCAGTGTCTTCTCTCCTCTCCTCTCCTCCCTTTTTCCTTTTTTTTCACTCTAAAAATAATAATTGTGAAAATTCCTTATGTTGATGTAGACTTTACAGTTCTAGAGATCCATGAAGAGCTTAATATCACTTGATATGTCATATTTCCTTCACAGGATTGCTGCATTCTCAAAGAGAGCACAGGAGCATCTGGCCCAGTGTGTGGTGGGTTTTGGCCAGGGGCCTTCCTTTATTACCTCATTTGTTGATCAGGCAGACCACCACTTGATTCAGGGTCAAATGAATTCAGTTTCTAGGCAGTTAACCAATCTTCTTTCTGCCACAAATTTGTGTTGAGAAGGGTAGGAGGCTGTAATCCTAGTCTCTAGAGTACCACAAGGTGTATGGAAATTAGAAACTCAGTTAACAGAATAAATCTTATTGGTTTCTCAAGAATTTCTCTATTTCAGTCAGCATAGTACCCCTCCTTGAGCTTATTTTCTGTCTTTTATCCTGAGGATGATGAGGGCAACACCCAGAAGTACATGCTCCATGTGTTCCCAGTTGGAGGTCCTGGCAACTCTTTATGAATTTTCCTGATGTGTATGACATTAGAGTATCCCCAAATGCCAAAAGCCACGAGACTTCCATCAAACAGGAGCCCCATATCTGTTTTCCCTATGGTCAGCTTTGCTGTGGCTTTTCCCCATTGTTTCCCACCCCCCCCACCACCTTCTGTTTCTGAGAGTAGCACATGAATGTATCCAGAATTGATAATAGCTCTTTTAGGGGATTATTTATTGGATAAGGCTGTTACCACTTTGAAAGGTTGTAGCTTTGGTATTTGGCTGTCTTTTGGAAAATGTCCCAAGCACCTTTGGTCATCCACCTGTCTCTGTTTGAGTTAGGGTTCTGTGATGTAAGAATTGTGATTGCCTAGTCTGTTTTACTAACGTTATTCTCATTTTTTCAAGAATGAGTTGAGAGTTTAGGAATAATAGCTCTAGACTAGCATTTCCCAAACCATTCCACGGCATTGGTGTTCTCTGGGGAAAAAGAAGGAAAGGAGTAAGGGGTTTCTTGCATAGTAAGGGGTGGATGCATAGAAAATTTATGCAGATTTGGAAAATTTTTTTAGATTTAATAAATTTATTTGTTTGCTGCAGAATTTCTCAGAGCCCTTAATGTGCTAGTGTCCATTATGACTCTCTGAAGTAATTCTCTGATTTATTTGATCAATATAGTATACAGTGTTCTCATAGCTTTTTGACAACAACCCCACCCCCTGCCACCCCCACTCCCCCTGTATTTACATACCAGTATCTTGTGGTATATATAGTTAGCAAGTGCTGGTCTAAATACATTGGAGGTTTTCTTGGTCCTCATAGATCAGCTCACTGAGGGACAATAATCCAGAAAGCAGTTTCTTGACCTATGTCTTCTTTCTGCATCTTCATCCTCATTCCTCATCACCAAGCTGAATTGCATTTTCTTTGAAAACCTGTGTAGACCTAGTAATTTTTATTTTAACCGAAACTAATCTCCTTTGTGACTTGGGACCATATTTTATCTCTCCATCTTGTTCCTAAATTTTTTCGTCCCCAAAGGAAGTCAGTAATTTACTTCCTGAGCTTTCATTCTTGGCCTTTCTTTGATAAGTTAAAGTACACTATTTTGGGCATAGTATGATTATTTAGTTCCTTAAAAGAAATAACAGAAAAGGTTTTATTGGTGGTTGTTTAAAATCAAGTGCACTACACTATAAGTGGCTTTAGAAATATGTGCTTAAAATGCTTTCCCCTGAGCGAAGAACTAGTCTTCCTTTTATCTTTTAAAAGTAGTATGGCTGGCATGGCTGATTTGTGCCAGGAAAAAAATCCTGCTAGACTGTCAGTTGTCCTGAGTAATGGCCACTGATCAACCTAAACAAGTTAGGAGCAATGCAGAAAAGGCTGTAGCCTCAACTCAGGAAAGAAAGGTAGGTGAGAGCAGTCTAGTTAAGACTTCTTCTGTATTCCCCTGGAAGCAGCCCATGCCTTGCTAGGGTTTTATCTGCCAGCAGCAGATGTAAGCTCTCAAAAACAGCAGGGAGGAAGTTGACTGCAGCAGTGCATCAAGGCTGTGGTTTGTAACCTCAATAGTAAGGCAGTTAAAACCTTTTTTTTCTTTTTTAACAAAGACATTTTGATTGCCAAATCCATAACCATTAGCAGCTGTGGTTTGAACAGTTCTCTAGACCTAACAAGTTTTCAAACAGAAAGTTGAGTTGGAGGCTTTTGTTTCTCTGTGTCTGTGTTGTGTTTGTGATATTTATATCTCTGCCTTCAATAGAAAATCTGATTTGTCTGAAATCTCTGAGGTCATTGATTATTCCACTTCTATACTGAATCCATTCCTCTCCTGCTAGCTTACTGATTTTTCAGTCCATTTGATCTTAAGGCTTTTGTAAGAGCCAAGATCCTGTATTTAAAGAATTAATGCTGGATCAGTTCTATTGCTGGGTTCCTATAAATTGACATAAGCAAAGTAAGTACTATTTTCCAGTGGGGAAGAGAGTCTTACTTGTTCCATTTTCTGTAAGAGTAGCCATGTGATACAGATCTTCAGGAAGATTGCATATATCATTTCATGTGTGGAAACCATCAGCTTCTATCACCAAAGGGTTGTCTGTAAGACTTGAGAGGTGAGAAATTAAATAGTAGTCAATATTCAGACCAGGCATTGGCATTGAAAAATGCAGAATCCTCAGATTCCCTTTTAAATTATGTGAAAGTGTTTTCTCTGTTTTACTAAGAAAACCTGCCAGTTCATAGGCCTAGCATGTATGGTTTCTAAGGCATCTTGAGGGCTGCCTCTCAGCCCCAACAAAGAGGGGAACTGTGTCTGCAACGACTAGCCCAGTCAGCCCTAGGCAATTTTCTAAGATCTCAACTCACTTGAGGGAGACAGGGAATGTATTTTCGGAGTTCTCATGAAGACTAGAACATTTCCTTGAGTTTTTAGGTCAGAACAGACTGTCTTTTGAGTTGTTTGCAACCTGGATATCAAGTGCCCACTTGATGAGGTGAGGACAACCATGTATGTTTTAAAATAATCCAGGAAGCATTATGCCTCCTGTTGTACTTATCCTGAAGAGAAGAAGGGGATATGAACACTTTTCTGTGCATTTATATGAATTCTTTAATGTGTGTCTTTTCATCTGAAAATGAACATATAATTCTTAAGATTTTTTTTTTTTTTTATACAGTAATCAGTGCTTGAGTGCCTTTGTTTTAGGCACTAAGAGAAACAAAAAGGTGAATCAGCCATGGGTTCTGTTCTCAGAATGTTTGAAAGACCACCAGGTAGATAAGATATATCTGCAACCAGATTTATAAACAACCAAATAACAAAATAGAAAGCAAAGATAACTATCTTAAGAGAAGTAAAGACTGCCTCTGAGGAATTTAAAGGAGTGAGAGGTTGCTTCCAGCTGGGAGGAGGACTTTATTAGGAATGTAGCTTCTTTTTAGTTTTCCCCATGGGGACTCAGTATTTCTTCAGGATAAACTCTGAGAAGTAGATCTTAGAGTCTGAGGTACATACATTTAAAAGTTGTTACAAACTGCTAAGTTACCATTCTTTTTTCTTTCAAGTTACCGCTCTTAAAGAAAAATCTAATTTAAAATTCTGCCAATGTTGTGAGTCTTTCCTATACTAATATCCTAACCAAAACTGATTATTAATAGTCAATTTAATGTTTGCTAATAAAGTGGGTGAAAACTGTACTTTGTTATTTTCATTCAGTTTTCCTGACCATTTGGTGACATTTTTGGTAAAGAATCCACGTGCAATGTGGGAGACCTGAGTTTGATCCCTGGGTTGGGAAGATCCCCTGGAGAAGGAAATGGCAACCCATTCCAGTATTCTTGCCTGGTGAATCCCCGTGGACAGAGGAGCCTGATGGGCTGCAGTCCGTGGGGTTGCAAAGAGTCAGACATGACTGAGCAGTTAAGCATACGATCATCTTTTCAAATATTTACTGGCCATTTATATATTTATTTTTATTGAAGAATAGTTGATTTGTGATTTATTAATTTTGGCAGAGTGACTCAGTTAACACATGTATTTATTCTTTTTAATATTCTTTTTCAATATGGCTTATGCCAGGATCTTGAATATAGTGTGCTTTGCTATACGTTAGGACACTCTTGTTTATCCATTCTACATGTAATAGTTTGTGTCTACTAACCCCAAGCTTCCAGTCCATACCCCCTCCACCCTCCTTCCCCTTTGGCAACCACAAGTATGTCTGTGTGTCTGTTTTGTAGATAGGTTCGTTTGCGGCATGTTTTAGGTTCCACAAGTAATCCCTGGTAGCTCAGTCGGTGGAGAATCTGCCTGCAATGCAGGAGACCCGGGTTCTGTCCCTGGGTCAGGAAGATCGCCTGGAGAAGGAAATGACAAACGACCCCTGTATCCTTTCCGGGAGAATCCCATGGACAGAGGAGCCTTGTGGGCTGCAGTCCGTGGGGCTGCAGAGAATCAGGCATGACTGAGTGACTCACTTTGGTGTGGTGGTGGTGGTTTAGACATTGAGTTGTGTCCGACTCTTGCCACTCCATGGTCTATAGCCTGCCAGGCTCCTCTGTCCGTGGGATTCTCCAGGCAAGAATATTGGAGTGGGTTGCTAGTTCCTTCTCCAGAGTGACTCACCTTAGGTTCCACAAATAAGTGATATCATACAGTATTTGTCTTTCTCTTTCTGACTTACTTAGTACAATGATCTCTTGTTGCATCCATGTTGCTGCAATTGGCATTATTTTACTCTTTATGGCTGAATAGTATTCCATTGTATATGTATATACAATTACATATCATTTGTGTGTCTATATATAGTACATCTTCTTTATTCACTCATCTGTCAATGGACACTTAGGTTGTTTCCATGTTTTGGCTATTGTGAACAGTGCTGCTATGAACATAGGGTGCATATATCTTTTTGAATTATTGTTTTGTCTGGATGTATGCCCAGGAGTGGGATTGCTGGATCATCTGATAATTCTGTTTTTAGTTTTCTGGGGAACCTCTCTAGTGTTTTGAATAGTGACTGCACCAGCTTAATTCCCACCAACAATGTAGCAGGATTCTCTTTTCTCCACACTTTCTCCAGCGTTTGTTATTTGTAGGCTGTAGTCTACAGTAGTCAGAATGATGGCCATTCTGACCAGTGTAAGGTTGTGGTTCATTACAGTTTTGACTTGGATTTCTCTAATCGTTAGCAATATTGAACATCTTAGGATTGTGGCTTTTGAATTAGCCTTGAAGTATAGTAATAATAAAAACTATCACTTTTTGATTAGTTATTATGTGCCCAACCTATTATGTTATTTTTTAATCCTCATAACAACTTGATACCAAACAGTATCAGTACCCCTCTTTTAGAGATGAGAGAACTTAAGACTCAAAGTTAAAATAACTTGTGTACCGTCAATCAGTAAATGGTAGAATTGGAGTTTCTGTTTAAGTCTTCCTACTTATAGATAGAAAAGCGTATTCTAAGGAGAGAGTAATGTGAGGTGAGAAGTCATGAGCCTGTATGGAGAATAATAGCAGACCAGTTTGTTGAATGTAAATGTATGCTGTGGTCAGATGGTAGGTAACTTTGAGGATAGGCTGCAGAGGTTAGACTTTTCTCTCTAGTCAGTTGTGGGATGGGAAGGGATGTTTTGAAAATCACTGGAGCCAGAAAATGAATATGGCAGCAACGTGGAAGATGAATTGCTGTGAAGAGACTGAAGGTAGGAAGTCTAGTGAGAAGGCTCTCGTCATCCCGGTTGAATATATTTTAAAATCTGTTCTAGAGACTTTCCTGGCAGTCCAGTGGTTAAGACTTTGCATTCCAGTGCAAGGGGTACAGGTTTGATCCCTGGTCAGGGACTAAGATCCCACATGCCTCTCTGCCCAAAAACGGAAAACAGAAACGGTATTGTAACAAATTCAACGAAGACTTTTAAAAATGATCCACATCCAAAAAAAGAAAAAACTTCTTAAAAAAAAGTCTGTTCTAGGAAATGCCTGTGGACTTAGACAGAAGGGGTAGGGACAAATGCAAGGTTTTATGCAGGTAGATTCAGTCACTTAATATGACACCTTCATGTTACCTGTAGGTAAACTCAGACTTGCCTGGCGGCTCAGTGGCAAAGAGTCCACCTGCCAATGCAAGAGATGCAAATTTGATTCTTGGGTTGGGAGGATCCCCCAGAGAAAGAAATGGCAGTCCACTCCAGTAATCTTGCCTGAGAAATCCAATTAATGGAGAAGCCTGGTGGGCTACAGTCCATGGGGTCTCAAGAGTCAGACATGACTTGCAACTGAACAGCAACACCACCACCACCACCCAGGCTTAGAGAGAAAGCAGTCTGTTTGATCTAGAAGGAATCTGCTGTAACTTTACAATCTTGCTGTCTTTCTTCAGTCTGTTGAAAGGCTTCTTAATTTGTCAAGTATACTGTATGAACCAAGAGGCAAATTATCTTCTAATTTAAGAGTTTATTGCTCAAAATATTATATAATCACACATTCAACAAGCATTTGACCATTGTGTCACGTGCAGGCACTGTGCACATTAAGAATCCAGAGTTTTTTAACAAGATATTCCATCTTCTCTTGATCTTTTAAGTCTGCTGCAAGAGACTGTGACAAGAAAACCCAACTATGATAATTATCATATGTCCAAAGGAATACATAAAGGAGGAGATCCAACTCCTAACTCACCTTGACTGGAGGCAGGTGGGAGGGTTACTAAAAAAGGCGATCCTTGAAGAGAGCAGAATTTATATCTTCCTCAACGTACTATCCTGTATCTTCATGCTTATGTCCATCATGAGAGTTCTGTTCATTCTTTGAAAGAGCAAAGAGTTCTTTGTTCATTGCCTCCTGTAGAGTCTTTCCTGACCTCAGCCTGTTTCCTCCCTGACAGGGTTAATTGCATCCTTCTCTGGGCTCCTGTGTTCATATTTCTATTTACATCTTTAACCTTTTTTTTTCCCCTGTAATTATATATTCACATGCAGTTCCTTTAGATCACCATCTGTGTCTAACCTTGTTATCTCCAGTGCCCTAGCATATAGCCTGGTACATAGTAGGTGTTCATTTAATGGTGATAGCAATAAATTGAGGGGCAGACATTGGTTGGTAAGTGAGAAGCCTTAAATGCCATGTGAGGGAATTTAGTATTCTGAAGGCACTTTAGAAAAATTGTTTTGACAGAAGTAGGAAGGAATGGACTAGAAGGGGCAAGCTGAAAACAAGTAGATAATTTAGGAAATTATGATGATTTTCCAGGTGGAGGCATGATGGAGGCCAGCAGCAATGCTTTGGCTATCAAGTTGGAAAGAAAGAACCAGATGATTGGAATGTTTAGAAGATAAAGTCTATAGGACTTGGTGATTTGATTGGCTGTGAAGGGTGAGAGAAAGAAGTCCAGGTTAGATTTTGGTTTCTAGCTGTGGTGAGGGGTAAATGGTAGTACCATTAGTCTGCATGGGTTATACATGAGAAGTGAAGTTGCTCAGTCGTGTATGACTGTTTGCGGTCTCCTTGACTCTAGCCTACCAGACACCTTCATCCATGGCATTTTCCAGGCAAGAGTACTGGAGTGGGTTGCCATTTCCTTCTCCAGGGGATCTTCCTGACCTAGGGATCGAACCCAGGTCTCCAGCATTGCAGGCAGACGCTTTAACCTCTGAGCCACCAGGGAAGTGTACAGAAGAAAAGAATTTTCTTTTAAGGAAAATGACTTTTTATTTATTTAATTTTTATGATTTCTTTTGGCTGTGCTGGGTTTTTGATGCAGCGCCTGGGCTTTTCTAGAGTGCATGGGCTTAGCAGCCTTATGTGAGATCTTAGTTCCCTGATTAGGAATCGAACCCAGGCCCGCTGCATTGGGAGCATGAAGTCTTGTCCGCTGAACCACCAAGGAAGTCCCTGAAAATGACTTTTTAAAATAAAGGAAAGGAAATGTAGCAAGGGAAACCTGTATTGTAGCCGTGAAGGAGAGCGGTTCTGTAGTATGTGAATTGTGCACATAATACAAAAATCAGTAGTACAAAAATTTAGAGCCATACAAAAATCACTTTTTCTGTGATTTTTCATTTGGATTGTTTAAAATATTTTAATCTGTTTGGTTCTAAAAGACAAAACTCCCTTTATTTGATAAAGGGGTATTGTTGCTGTTAATAACACTGTATTACTTGATAATGATCTTACCTTGATATGTCAACTCATGTCAAAGGATTCTGTGAACTCTGCCTCAGTAGTTGTTTCCAGCTGAGTCAGACCAGCCACTGCGAGATAAAAATATAAAGTCAGCAGAGCCCTTAAAACAAAAGGAGTCCTAGCATTCTGAGATATTAGGGTAGATTTGAATGGTTAAGGGCCTTACAATGCAGTATCTTTGCATGTGCACTCAGTCATGTCTGACTCTTTGTGACCCCACAGACTGTAGCCTGCCAGGCTCCTCTGTCTATGGGATTTCATGCCTTCATCCGTGGCATTTTCCAGGCAAGAATACTGGAGTGGGTTGCCATTTCCTCCTCCTGGGTCAGGGGATCTTCCTGACCCAGGGATTGAACCTTGCCAGGTGGATTCTTTACCACTGAGCCACTTGGTATTAAGAGCAATTTTCTTTTGGTTCTTACTAGTTAGAGTGAAAGCCTGCTCTATGAAAATTAAGACCAACAATAATTGTTACAAATGGATGATTTTCATTTTGGTCTTGAAGAATCAGGGCAGCAAAGTTATGAGGTTAATTTTAGAGAAAACATAAGTCCCTCTGTTCTCTTTTGTGTAGAGTTTCCAGTATAGATAGGATTCACAAGAGCACAGAAAGTCACACTGGGAATTTTAACGGCAACCCACTCCAATTTTCTTGCCTGGAGAATCCCGTAGACAGAGGGACCTGGCGGGCTTCAGTCCATGGGGTTGCAAAGAGTTGGACACAACTTAGTGACTAAACAACAAATAAGGAAGGGACCAGGATACCAGTCTGTGTGGCTTCAGCCAGATCATCTTCCACAAGTGTCTGAAAGACTCCAAGCTGAGTATCACCTATCCTTATTCCTCCCAATTGGTGCAAATATGAATGGTCTCTGGGGCATTGAGTTGGAACCCCTTGTATTTGGTATTAGGCACATGATTTGCATTGGGTACTGGTACATGAGTTCAGCTGTCCCGCTTAGGGACAGTTGGCATGATCTTTATCCAACTCCAGTCAAATATGCAGGAGTCATCTCATCAAAGTATCATGATCAATACATTAACTCTGATGTGAGAAAATGCTTATCCTCCAGTACAATGGGGCCCAGGGTACTACTTATCCTGTGAACACCTTGAATTGCTTTGAAGGAAAATGAGAACAACATTTTTTTTTCTTTTTTAAATGAGGGCTGTTTATCAGAGAACACAGTTGCTTTCAGGATATACTTCTTTGGATCTGTTGTGCTTGTGGTCTTTTTATCAGACTCATTTCCTTCTCTCTTTCTGAGTATTATCACCTCAATCTTCTTGGAGTTGGTTTTCAGCTAACTAGATTTCGGAGCCTGATTTCATGTCCTATCTAGTTCCCCAAAGTTCAAACCAAGAAAACCTCCAGCAAACATACGTTCTTTGTCAATGAGTTTCTTCTTAACTGTTTCCTTTAGCTGTTAGTCCTTGGAGACAGGTGTAAGATTTACATGTGGGTCATCTGGGGATTTGTTGGGAAGAGTGACATCATGTAGGACTTTCTGATCATTTCAGTACAAGGATTAAATGGAGGCTTGTGGAGTTGGTGAAAATGCCCACTTGGCTCTGAGGCTGCAGTGGTTGCCAAGAGCCACTAAACATTTTTTTTTTTTTCCTGTTATGAAAATGGCAAGAGAAATGTTTTCTAGATGGCTGGTCAACAGTTTCCCTCTGGAGAGGAGAAGAAAATGGCTGTTTAGTAGTTAATTACCTGTTATGTTAGCTATGAAACTTATGAGGCATGGAAGAAGAGTAAGCCCACCTCCTCCGCTCCTCAGGCTGGAAACCAGGTGATAGGAGTCATGTTGGTGAAGGCAGGAACAGCAGCAAGCGTCCTGAGGAGTCTGTTACTGAATGTAAATGGTTGCTTTGAATTGCTTGGTCTTATAACCCTCATTCCCTAGCCTGTCTGTTGCACTATCTCAGTGACCCTTAATCTGATATCCTCTCTAAATTAGATATGACATTGAGAGTTTATTTACGTTCTTCACAAATGTGAACCTTCTTTTTCTTAATTTACTCTTTCTCTAGGTCAGCTGCATTTTAGTCTTTTGACTCTCAAACCAAAACTCTCTTTCTTGCAAGTCTCTGACTTTTTGGTGTTTAATGTGGTCTATTAGTGTCCAAGACTCAGTTTCAGAGATTATACATTTCTGCAGGTACAGGTTCTGCCAAGCTGGCTTTGCTTTAATGCATTTTACCATAAAAAAAAATCCCTTCTTCCAACACATAGGCCTTACTTTTCTTTATTCCCATAGGCTTCTTTGCTCTTTAGCTCTGTTTCTTGTAAGCTTCCTGAAGTTTAGTAATAGAACTTGGAAACCGGAATATTCACATGAAACTTGGATTTAGATTCAATTGAGAAAGTTAATTTTAGTGTTCATCTTTATTAGAAGGCATGAATGGGTCCAGAGAACCACTTGTTCTATAATTTCATTTATCCATCATTTTCCCCATTATTTGACATTTTCTGACTCTGTTAATATATGTCAGGGTAGTTTTTATTAAACATAGGGCCTTCCTGGCTACTTCCCAAGACATGAAAGTTCTAATTTAGCTTGAGGAATAACAGATTATAGACTAGTACCTGCTTTTAGCCAGAGTTTAGTCCTAAGAGTGTCCAGCTCCCAGCATGTATGTATTTAGCATGGTTAAGATAACCTAAAAGCACAGATTGGCAATTTTTTTGTTTTTTTTCCATCCAACAAATGTTTATTGATTGCCTACCATGTGCCAGGCATGATTCCAGGTGCTAAGGAGTAAGCAAAACAAAGATCCTTGCCTTCTTGGAGCTTTTATCCTAGTAAGGAAAGTCCAAATTTTAAAACTTTAAATAAGTGAATTGGTGGTGGTTTAGTCACTAAGTCATGTCCAACTCTTGTGACTTCATGAACTGTAGCCCTCCAGGCCCCTTTGTCCATAGGATTTTCCAGGCAAGAATACTGGAGTAGGTTGCCATTTATGATGGTAAGTGCTGTAGAGAAAAAAATAAAGAGATGGGGGCTAAGAATGCCAGAAGACCCACTACAGAGTTGACATTTGAACAAAGTTCTGAAGAAAGAAGGAGGAAACCAGGTAGATACCGAGGAGGGAAAGCATCCCAGGAAGAGGGGTAAATAAGCTAGTACAGACGTCCAGAGGCAGGAACAAGGAACCCTGTATAGCTGAAGTGGAAAGTGGGGGAGAGTAGTAGGAGAAGGCATCAGAAAGGAAGTGGGGGCCAGATTGTCTGGGGACCTGTTGGTCATAGTGGGGTCCTGTACGTCATAGTGAGGACTTAGTCTTTTATTCTGACTGAGACAAAAAGCCTTTGGAGAGTTTTAAACTTTGGAGTGACTTGATCCAATATATTGAATATGTTTAAGAAATAGCGCAGACTGCTGTGATGTGAATAGACAAGGGGAATGTTAAGGGCAGAAAGAGACAGGCCTTGAGGAGGCTATCGAATCCAGAGAGACATTGTGGTGGCCTGGACCAGGGCAGTAGCGCTGGGCATCTTAAGAAATGGTGGGGTATTGAGTATCTTTCAAAAGTAGAGTTAACAGGATTCCCTGAGGGTTGGTTATGGGGTTCTTCACCTGAACAACTGGAAAGATTAGAATAGCTATTCTAAAGGGATATGAAGAAAAAAAAAGAAAGAAAAGAAATAAAGGGATATGAATGAGAGAGGAGCAGGTTTGGAAAGAAAATCTAAGACCTTGATTTTTCTTTTAATTTTATTTTTATTGTGGTAAATATACATTACATAAACTTAACCATTTTTAAGCATGCAGTTCAGAGGTGTTAAGTATATTCACAGTGTTGTGCAGCCATCCATGTTCAGAACTTTTATCATCTCAGACAGGAATTCTGTACCCATTAAACAGTAATTCCTCTTTCCTCCACACTCCCCCCAGCCCCTAGTAACCTCTATTGTACTTTCTTTCTCTATGAATTTGTCTTCTTTTTTGGCGGTGCAGCTCAGCTTGCGGGATCTTAGTTCCATGATTAGGGATTGATCCCGGGCTCTAGCAGTGAAAGCACCAAGTCCTAACCACTGGACTGCCAGGGAACTTCCAAACTTTTCTAACCTAAGCACCTCACATAAGTCGACTCAGAATATTTGTTCTTTTGTGTATGGTTTATTTTACTTAGCATAATTTTTCTAGGTTCATTCATGATGTAGCATGTATCAGAATTCCATTCCTTTTGAAGGCTGAATAGTATTCCATTGTATGTATATGCCATATTTTGTTTAATCTGTCTATTGTTAGACATTTGGATTGTGGAAACTACTGACTGTTGTGAGTAATGCTGCTTTGAACATTGGTATACAAATATCTGAATCCCTGCTTTCAATTCTTTGAGTATACCTGCTGCTGCTGCTAAGTCGCTTCAGTCATGTCTGACTCTGTGCGACCCCATAGACGGCAACCCACCAGGCTCCCCCGTCCCTGGGATTCTCCAGGCAAGAACACTGGAGTGGGTTGCCATTTCCTTCTCCAATGCATGAAAGTGAAAAGTGAAAATGAAGTTGCTCAGTCGTGTCCGACTCTTGGCAACCCCATGGACTGCAGCCTACCAGCCTCCTCCACCCACCTAGAAGTAGAATTTATTTGGCAGCTTGGAAATGAAAGATGACCTTCAGAAGAACCGTTCTGGTGGAATGATGGAAGAAAAGCCTCTTTATAGTCACTATAAAGTGAGAGGCAAAGTGTATAGATAATCTTTTAATGAATTTTGTTGTAAAGGAAACCTGAAAATGGGGCAGTAGCTGAAGGAGAATGTGGGATCTGGGGAGTTTTTGTTTTATGACAGACATTATAGAAAGAGTGTTTGTTAACGGGATTGATCCAGTAGAGAGAGAACATTTATTGATGCGGAAGAAAGAGGAGTGAAATGGCTTGTCGTTTTGGAAAAGCAGAGCTGTAAAGTCCTGGCAGGTTTGTCCTCTGCCTCAGCATTCTCTGAGACACAGAGAAGAGAGAGCAGGAAAATCGAAGAGATATGAATTGTGACTGTTGCTACTTCGGTGTCTGTAGAATTAGGTTTAAAGATCTTGATGGCAGCTTCTGGTTTTATTTGTGCCTAAGCACCTCAACAGTAACAGCTGGGCCCCACTTTTCTTTGACTTCTAAAGATCCAAAGGGTAAGGAAAAAAGAAAGTTTCTCCTTCCATCTTCATTTTTTTTTTAATGCATTTTATATATTTATTGACTGCTCTGGGCCTTGGTTGCTGTGCGAGGATTTTCTCTAGTTGCGGTGAGCGGGGGCTAGTCTCCAGTTGCCTTGGATGGGCTTCACATCATGGTCACTTCTCTTGTTGTGGCGCATAGAGTCTGGGGCACACGGTCTCAGTAATTGTGGCTCAATGGCTTAGTTGCCCCACAACATGTGGAATCTTCCCACACCAGGAATTGAACCTGTGTCCCCTGCGTAAGCAGGCAGATTCTTAACCACTGGACCACCAGGGAAGTCCCGACATTTGAATTTTCTTCCTTATTTCACTGAAGCCTCCATTTTTACTTTAGAGCCTTAGATCTTTGCAGGATACATCTTAGCAGGTAAATAAGGGTGGAAAATAATTTCACAATTTCTCATCACCAGGAGAAAGGTGGCTTTGGTAGTGACATCGGACCCATGGCCATAGTCAGCTTTAGAGTCGTATTTATCGAACATACTAAACACAAGACATCCCAAGATAGGAAATGTTGAAATACCAAGTCAGTTGCACATTGCTGGAGAGCACTTTTCTGCCAACACCCACTTGTTCCTTAAGTTGTGATTATGTGGCCAGATATTCTTACTCTAGTTTCTGTGTCTGTCTTTGCAGAAAAATAAAAGTCCTAAGAATTCACACAGATTCATTTTGTGACAGGAGCTCCAAAGGAGGCTTCTAAATTATTTTCAGAATTGCTCTACTGTTACCTTTTCACCCTAAGTGAGTCTGGAATGTGTCCAGCAAAACAACTTTGGCGTGTTCATACCTTTCAGAATGAATCATCTTCCTTCCCTTTAGTGAGAGAAGGGCTCTGTTGATCGTTTCTGGCAGAATTTCCACAAATGTTCTATTTTTCTTAAACCTTCCAGTGTTTCACTTGAGCTGAATCTGGAGGTGGGTGCCTGATGTTCCTGCAGGAGACCTCTGAGTCTCCCAATTCACAGTTGCTTATATTGAAAGATTAGTCAGTTTTGATTCTCTGGAAAGATGTCAAACATCTTTTTTTAAGAAGTTGTTTCCATTGTAGGAAGTCACAAATGGTGGGCAAAAGACTGTATGAGTACTGTGCTAAAGCTTGGGGGAAAGTGGAAGGTTTGTTCTTGTTTGTTGAGCATTATTGTCTTTACCTGGCTATGTAATGGAGAGTACTACCATCAGAACATTGAGGTGGATTCTGGGACATCCTTTGATCTCCTTGAAATTCAAAGTTTGTCTCAACTAGCCTGAACTTTTAATTTTTATATTTTGCAGTATCCAGACATAAGTCAAGAAGAATCTGATTCTCCATTTGTCTTCATCTGCACAAATCCCCAGGAAATGATTGTGAAGTTTCCTATTAAAGGAAATCCAAAAATCTGTAAGTCACAAGCTTCTATGGTCTATTTTTTTTAATCTTGAATCTCACTTGTTTAACTTAAATTTTTATTCTCTTTTCATCCTGTTCCATATCATCTCAAATACTTGAAGAATTAGAAAAATTCTATTTATCATATTCCTGAAACTAATACAACATTGTTCATCAAGGGTTTAATATTAAAGTTACTGTTAGTTTAAAAAATTATTTTTATCAATAACTTTAATGTTAGGTTAACTACAGTATAGCCTTTCTGAAGCATACCTTGATCCACAGTTATTGGTATATGAGTGAATCACTCTAAACTTCCAGTTAGGATGCCATTACCTTTAAAATACTACTTGTAAGCCAAAAGATTACATTTGCTCCACTGTACTGTTCTTAACCGTTGTTCCTCAGTATTCAATCCAAGAATAAGACTTAACTTTTTGAAGGTACCACTTCCTACTATTGGTTTGATTACTGGTCCCAGAGGTCTGCTCTAGCCCTCTTGCTTTTCATCCTCTTTTTGAAACCTCTTGATGGTTTTCTTTTCTGTAATGTTTGCTTTTATGTGTTTGTGATTATAGTACCCTCTGCATGTTCACTTTTTAGGAAGTGCTTATGACTTTATTCTTTCCACTTCTACCCCATCTTCAACTCCCAGGTTCTCTGTTTAGTCATATACCAGGTCCTTCTATTTCCAAGCAATCTCAAGAAACACAGAGTGGTGTTCTCTCTTTCTTACGTACTTTTAAACACAACATGAACAGCTTTCCCATTTGCCTGCTTATGTCAGTTACTGTTCTGTGCCTTTGTGACATTGCTTTCCCATTGTGTGAATTGGATGCTCCTAGGACATGCATTGTTGTCAGCTGTCCACAGGGCTCCCCGACCTTGTGCCTCAGTTCAGTTCAGTCCAGTTGCTCCGTCGTGTCCAACTCTTTGCGACCCCATGAACCGCAGCACACCAGGCCTCCCTGTCCAACACCAACTCCCGGAGTTTACCCAAACTCATGTTCATTGAGTCGATGATGCCATCCAACCAACCATCTCATCCTCTGTTGTCCCCTTCTCCTCCTGCCCTCAATCTTTCTCAACATCAGGGTCTTTTCCAATGAGTCAGCTCTTCGCATCAAGTGGCCAAAGTATTGGAGTTTCAGCTTCAACATCAGTCCTTCCAATGAACACCCAGGACTGATCTCCTTTAGGATGGACTGGTTGGATCTCCTTGCAGTCCAAGGGACTCTCAAGAGTCTTCTCCAACACCGCAGTTCAAAAGCATCAATTTCAGTGCTCGGCTATCTTTATAGTCCAACTGTCACATTCATACATGACTACTGGAAAAACTTTGTGCCTGGGGACCAACTATTTTATAAATCTGTTCTATGGAGAAGTAATTCTTAGAGGGTAGTGTAAATAAAAATCACCTACAGAGCTGTTAAAACAGATTCCTGGGCCCTCTCTCAAGTAATAGTAATGCTCTTGGTTAGCTGATTACACAATGGATAATACTGCTTTTGGGCACAAAATGAAATGCTTGGAGTATGATTTAGATGAATGTATATTCACTCTAAAATTGAGGCAACTCTGATGATTTATGAAACATATTCTTGAGATTTCCCGCAAGTCAGAAAATCTGAACATAAGTTGCCCTTGACTTACACAAATTATTTACTTAATACTTTACCTGCACTGTTAGCCAAGTGGCCCTGGAAATTCTTTTTCTTTCTTCTTAGCTATTTAGGATTTAAATCTTCCTTGTTTTCTCCTTTTTAAGTTGTGAAATTATACCCCTCCTACTCTGCTCTGTTCTTGCCTTCCCTTAGGCCCTGAGGGCAACACTGGTTGTCAGGCTTCTCTCCCAGACCCACTGCTGTTTGATCTTTAGTTCCAGTTACCTTTTCAGGGCTTCCTCCCTATCTTGGTTCTCATCTACTGCTTAAACTCTTGTGAGAAAATGTTCTGTGTAAACAGTGTTTATATATTTCTCTGAAATGTTTTAACTTCAGTACTTTCTCATCTCAGAGACTCACCTTCAGCACATTTATGACCTTGGTTTTTATCCACAAGGTTTAATAGGGGGTGGAGTGAGTGGTAATCTTAAGAGAAAGCTTTTCCCTGTTGCATCTGTTGGTTAAAAGCTTTAAAAAAGCCAAAATGGGCTGTGTGCTTCAGGGACAGCAGGGCTGGAAAAAACTCTGAGACTGCAGCTTTCCCCATGGTAGACCAAGCAAGGTAAAACATGGGTCAGAAACAGTAGGTAAAGCGGGTGAGTGGGGTGTGGGGCAGGAATAGAATGACCAATCCCCGTGTTTCAGAAAAAGATTTTCTGATGAGAGGGAGCAAGCCGGAGGATCTAGTCTGGTGTAGTTTTCATTCCCTCCAACTTTTCATTCCTTGATCCTTCATTCATCTTTACTATCTTTAAAAACCTTAACACTCTGTCAGAACTTCCTTCCCTTAGGCCATAGAGGCCCACCTCCAGTAGTTGACAGCTGGAAAACCCTTAATCCCACTGCCATAGGGAAAAATACACACTTGGCTCTTAATTTGGAATGCTTCACATTTTCTTCTTAGAATACTGTTACATGAAGTGGTTAAGTTCCATGCTATTAATAATATTAGTAGTCCAGTTACAATTCTGTGCCTTAAATATTTTTTCTTATGTGATGGCTTAGAAATTTAGCCACTCTTCATAGATTAGTTCTATGAGAAATTTATCCTAAGTTGCAAACTTCTGACTTGCAAATAAACTCCTACAATATAACATATTTACATGTTGTATCGTGTGTGTGTGTGTGTGTGTGTGTGTGTGGTTTAAATTAAAAGCATATATTTTAATCTATTTTGGGGGGCATGTAAACTTGAGTTTGCTTGACCTGGGGATAATTGTGCTTCTTGAAGTTAAAATAATTCACAAAACAGTGCACAATATGAAATCACTTGGCTATGTGTCTGCTCAAATTAAGAAATGCGAAACAGTTAAGTATAGTAGAATATGTAGGTTGAATGCTCAAAGAGATGAAGGAAATTTTTTACTTTAAATGAACTATATGCTTTAAATTCATGCAAATTCTGCCTTATATCGTATGCAAAGCTTGTGAAAATCCCTATGAGAGTTCTATCGATTGATGGCAAATAGTTTTTTCCCTTTTAACTTCTCCCCCATCTGCTGCATATGCATTTGATTTTCTTTTAGGCACCATGATTGAGGATGTGGTTTAACACTGAAATGCTGTGCGTACTAAATGTAAAAATATTGGGGAAGTACAGAAACTAAGCATTATCACTCTGCTTTTAAGAGAGTATACTGTATATTACTGTAACTGTCCAGATCCCACATCTTTAAAAAACAGGCTAATCTAGAACTCAGAGTTCAGAGGGCATCCACAATAACTGCTTCTCCATGCAAGGAACCCAGGTCCTGGCCTTCGTTGCCCAGCTGACCTAAGGATTGCCACTACTGGTAGTCACTATGTTAGGAATGCAAAGAAGTTTTTAGTTGTAAGGAGCTCACAGATTGCTGGCACATGTATGGTTTTCTTAGATTAGCCTAGGGGATGAAAAGGGGATGAAACACTTCTGAATCCCTGGGAGTGCCCTGGAAATCCTTCTTCCTTTCTATCTCCTTTCTCCTATCAGTTTTCCATTTTATGACATCATCACTGAAGCCAGAGATTAGTTTGCCTGCCATTGAGTGCTTTCCTCCAATGGGTTGATCTTATCTGAGCTGGTCTCACTTGAGGGCTTTCACAATCAGACTGGAGTTTTATGAAAACAGTATTTGGGATATTCTTATACAGGAAAGCTTTGAGAATGTGAAGAAAGTAATGTCTCTCTCTCTTTTTAAATACGAGGAGCCTGAAATAAATAGTTAAAAGAGATGCTAGAGATGCTGGTAAATTTGGTAAATTAAAAGTACAACTGAGATCATAACTACAAAACACAACTCCCAAGCCTTAGCATAAATAATACAACTACTGTTAATTTTTCAGAGACCTCTGAACTTATGAAGCACTTGAATGTATTTTATTTCAATCAATTGTTTGATTAAATGATTTAGTGTATATAAAATACTTGGTATGGTGCTTCGTACTCAGAAAAGCACTTAGTATTGGCTGTAATCCTCTCAACGACTTTGTAAGTTATAGAAATTTTTTCTTCCTTTCATTTTATAGTTGAGTGAACAGGTTTACAGAAGTTGTGTTTTGCTCAGGTCTTTCTACCTCTAGATTTCCTGCTTTTCTCACTTTTATCATATTGCCTCAGAAACAGAGTATTCCCATTTACATTTCATTTTTAGGCCAAAGTATCATAGAGCTGCAAAGGGCCTTCAGTACTGTGTAGCCCAGTTTCCTCACAGTATTGAAAAAGTTGAGGACAAGAGTGACTAGGTGACTTCCTCAAGGTCATACAGATAGGTAGTCTTAGAACTAAAACTGGGACCTGCGTCTTCTAACTTACTCAGTGCAGAGAATTGGAAGTCTGGAGTCCTAGATGGAATTGTAAATTCTGTCCTAACTTGTTCTAAAAAGCTTAATGAGAGGCAGTACTTCTTCGTACCTCTGGGTACCACCACCTTTACAGTGAGTACTCTTTTATGTTTATCTGATATCTGCTATTTTTGTTTACTTAGTAGTTCCCAAACCTTTACAGTAAAGGTTCTGAAATTTGCAGTGCCTGCTTTCTTTAATTCATTTATTGAGCACCTACCATTTGGTGGTCACTAGGGTAGTCTTAGGGATACAAAGGCAAATTTGCCTCATAACAGGGCTTTTTGCCAGATTGCTGGCACATGTTTGGATTTCCGGCAAGGCAGCCTGGGGGATGAAAGAACTCCTAAGTCCCTGGGAATACTCTTACGTTTCTAAAGCCCAAATTAAAATCAGCATCATTGTGGCTGTTGTGGACATCATTTTCTAAGGAAGCCCAGAAAAGAAAGTAATGTTATTCCAAAGGCAGGTGTAGCCCTGGAGAGATGAGGAACAAGAAAAAAATTAAGAAAACAGGAAACTTGTTAGATTGAAGTAGTTTTTTTTTTGGACACTCTCTTTGTGCAGTAGTCAGGACATGAATTCTTATCTTGGTTGGACAAATGAGGATGCTGAAGTCCAGACAGATCAGATGACTTGTTTGTATCAGACAAAGGAGTACGGGAACCTGGGTCTCTTAACTTCTTGTCCAGTGCTTCCTCTATGGCACCTGATTAGTGCGGCAAATGAAAATGATAGAGTACAAGGGGCCAGGGTTGTGGGTATAGGACTAGTACACCCAGCTGCTTTTGTTTCGGTGTCTTTTGTTTATTTACTGCCAAGGCTGAACTGAACTATTTCTCTTTCCAGCATCAGCATCTCTATGGACTTAAATAAGACTTTTTGTGGGAGAAAGTCACCTGCCAGCTCTGTTCTCAGGCCAGACAGGAACTCTGTTAAGTTCTTCCTGAGATGGGTATTTCTTAAGGCGGCTACCACTGAACTGACCTTTATCCTGGTAGATCTGAGAAGTCAGAGGTCGGAGACCACATCAGTGGAATACCTCTCATTAGGGTCACCTGGGACAGGAATGTTGCTTGTTTTCTAACTTTAACACTTAGAGGAGTCATACAGCCCATGACCTTTGCCCTTCTTAGCTGGTGATAGGGCCCCTTTGTTAGAAAAGCATTCATGTGGATTCTACCTCACTGTTTCAAGTCCCTCCCCCTGTTAAGTCTGAGGCAGCAAAGGAGTGAATTGAATTGCTTTTCTCACTGCGAGGGAGATTCATGCATTATGCTCCGCCAGTTAACAGGTCAGAGGAATGAGTTTCCCACTGTGTGAAATGTCTTCCTTTATCATTATGTTTGTATTCTTTAAAAACTTGCCTTAGTATCAGACACTCCGGAAAACGTGGTTTTTTTTTTTTTTTCTAGTAACTACAGAATTAGAAATACTAACTCCTTCGATTCTTGCTGTGAATGCTCATTGTGTTGGTGCAGACATTTGTGTGTCCCTGGACCGTGTTCCCACTGCTTCCTCATTCTTACAGAATGAAACTCTGAAGTTTGAAAGTGTCTGAGTCCTGGAGCAAGATAATTGAATGTGACAGGAACACAGTAACCAGAAGACCTGAGAGGCCATGAAAGATTTGCATTGCAAATATAAAAAATAAATAACGAGGCTTCTTTTTCTCCCTTACAGGGAAACTGGATTCCAAAATCCATCAAGGAGCAAAGAAGGGGTTAATGAAGCAGAATAAAGCTGGCTGACCCAGGAAAAAAGGAACTCTACAGCATAGTGGAGTCCTGTGTACTAAAATTGCTGTCCACTGGTCTTTTGAAATTGAAGCAGTAGCAATCTAAGGACTTGGCATCAGGCTTTAAACTTTCTCTCAGAATTTAAACTCTTATCAAAATCTGTATATTTTTCTTAACGAGATTCTTACTGTATGTAGTGGGTCAAAAAATCTTTGGATACATTATTTATAAAAACTTATTTTAAAAATTCTCAATCTTTGACATTTTTCTTAGAATGATACAGAAGAAAATGGACCAAGTTGGAAATTTCCTCTCTGAGGCTTGGATTCATTTTAGTTAGGAAAATTCTTAACCTAGGTTAACAATATTTTAAGGGACCACTTGAATTTTAAAGTTTTTTTTTCCCCAAAACGATAGCTTGGTGGGGTGTTAGGATGTTTGAGGAATTCTATGTTTAATACAAACAAGTGATGGGAACAAAGTCCCCATACTTAACAGGTTTGCTGCTCTAGTCCAGCATCTCTTCAAGTGAATAGTATTCAAAAACTGAGTACTTCGTTGGCAGATTTTTGGGGGTCGGGCGGGGCTGGGGTGGGTGTATAACTTGAGGAGGTGCTGCCACTTTGTTCTTTGGTTTGAAACATTAGGACATGAGAGGATCAGGCTGGGATGAGATGGAGCCACCTGCTAAAGCAGCATGAAACGGCGCTATTTATTTTGTTGGTATTGCAAGAGTATCATTTGGATGGAGCAGTTAGAAACAAACAAAAATAAAATCCATTCAGTAAATGCATCTAGATAACCCCAAAATGCTGAAACCAAACCCTTTAAGGCATCCATACCCCAGGAAGCTATGAGTTTTGAAAAAATAGGTTGGTTTGAAATGAGACTTTTTACTAGTCATTCTGGTCCCACTTAGTGAAGTACTTTTTTTTCTGAGGCTGTTCAGAAGAGCTGTCAGAATCTCAGTTGCTGGCATCCTCAGGAAATTCATGGTCTTAAATGTGTATGTTCTGCTTTTTATAAAGCAGCACTACCACACTGGGGAAGTTGGATTCCCTCCAGCAGTTGTGTGCATGACTTAAAAAAGAGAGCACAAGGGAGAGGAAAAAAAAAGTGCCCTGTGTTATGAAAAAGATTAATTTCCCCTTTCTTTAATCCTTCATATTCAGCGTTTATTTGCATTGAAATTCCTCCACTTATGCATTGATGTTCACTCAACTGTGAACCCTGCTTGTTGCATGGCTCTGGGCATTGGTTTTGTGGGGGACTGATCACCCTGGATTCCCAGGGAAAACCCACCAGATTCTTGTTCTGGTGATGCAGACATGCTGTATTTTTTTTTTTTTTCAACTTGTGTAGAGAAAGTGGAAAGGACACTAATGGCACTTCTTTAGGGGGAAAAAAGTCTCTCTCTGGCCTTCTACAGACCCTAGTACTATTAATGAAGCCACACTAGGTTCACTATGCAGTTACTAGTTTACCAAGCAGTAACAACTTGAATTCTGTGCTGGAATTGTCTGGTTGGTTGTTTGTTTGTTTTTAATACCAAAATAAAATTGAAAGGCAGGAAGTGAAGAGCCCCGAGAGCAAAAAAAAAAGTTTCTCTTTGTGCCTTTTTATTTGAACGACAGCCTGAGCACAGAGGAGTATGGATTGGTTTTTTCCACCTGGATAGACTGTGCGTGCATGCCTAAAGGAAACCATCAGGAGATGCAAGAGTCCAGGTTATGCAGCCATTTTCTGTGCTGGGATGAGAAAGTTTACAAGAACTTCACAAGTTTGAGAACCCAACCTCAGCATCCAGAATACGCAGCTGGAGCCACAGGAGTAAACGGCGGAGTAACTTGGAAACTTCTCCTTTTCATGGTCAGCCTGTGAAAGCCTCCCTTCAGTTCACATGGTGGTGGTATAAGGTCTCTCTTTTATTTGTGGAGACACCCGGGAGGAAGTGTGGGAGAGACTTGGGGGTAGATGGCCCTCCGTTGCTCAGTGATGAATAGCATAATTTAAAGTCTAGTGGAAATTCTTAGCAGCCTGAGTACAAACTCGCCCAGGAATAGCCTGTCAGTACTTTACAACACTTTGCACTGACCCTGTTGTTACTCTGGAACAGCTTGGCCTGAGGGAAGGTCCACATTTCTGAGCTGGTTTTCTTCTACAGGTTAAAGATCTTACTCTCTTTTGGATGGTTGGATTCAATGGCTGTCAGTTTGTACAGTTGCTAAAGGATTGAGCTTTTTTGTTTTTGTTTTTCTAGGCAGGACACAGTCTCAATTACATAAGCTCAAAGTAGGATATATATAAATCTGGAGACTTTCCTCTGTCAGGATTTAGAAGGCTTTGGCTATGCAGACAGATGTTTAGAATGGGGTGGGGGGTGGGGGACGGGGGTGGGAGGGTGATTTGCTTGCTATAGCTAATCTAGAGAACGAAAACTAGGTGTCCTCCCTTCTTTTTTTTTTAAAGCCGGAAGTTTACAGAAACCTTTTTTTTCCTTAGGGAGTAGGTGTAAAAATTTCAGCCTAAGATCGCTTTTATAAATAATTATAAAGTTATGGCTTTTTATGAGTTATAACCCCTAATCTCTTTCCATTTTAACTACTGTCTCTACTAAAGCCCGTTTATGTGGATTTCATTTCATTTGGTAAGTTTGTGTGTGTGTGTGTGTGTGTGTGTGTGTGTGTATTTTAATGCCTTTGCTAGAGCTCATAGCCAAGACTGAGACAGTATTGGGGTTGTTCTCTTGCCCAGTTAGAAAAGGCCAGTAAAAAAGCAAGCATCTATTAAACTAGAGAAATCAGCTAATTTCAGTTTATTAGGCCTGGGGGGAGGAAAGAAAGTTCTGTGGTGAAGGTTGTTTTTTTTTTCCTTTTTCCTTAAGATTCAAATAGCAAGTGCACATCTGCTGTTGTCAGCCTCTGTGAATGTGTTTGGCGGGAGGTGATCCATATCACAGGCTCCAGCAGCATCAAGGGATCTAGCGTGTGGAGGGCTTTCTACTCTCAGGCAGAGAAGAAAGAACATGGCCACAGTGCCACCCTCTCGCACAAAGAAACCTGGGTAAATGTGTGTCTATTTATGTTTGTACACATAATATGGATTAATTCATGGGGTGAAACTTCATAGACTAATCAGATTTCTGTTGTGACAATGGAGAGTCTAGAGCAAAAACCTAGTAAATCTTGTACCTTGACTCGGAGTCTGGTAGATAAGGTGAGGTGGAGATGGTGACTGAGAATGTGTAGCTGTGTCACAGAAAGGGAGTGAGATGTTGGATCGAGGGGTAAAAAAATGTCAGTACGAAAGATCTGAGAAACATCTAGAGCTGTACTGTCTAATATAGTAGCTACATGTGATTATTTAAGTGAAATTAAGAATTCAGTTCTTCAGTCACAGTACCATATTTCAAGTGTTCACATAGCTGCATGTAGCTATGACTTCTGAATTGGGCAGCACAAGTATCGAATAATTCCATCATTGCCAAAAGTTCTATCAGACAGTCCTTGTTTGGAGTAGGGGTCAGCACAATTTCTCTATAAAGAGCCAGACAGCAAGTATTTTAGGCTTCTCAGGTTATATGGTCTTTGTTACAACTATTCAGCTTTGCTATTGTAGTGCAAGTGAAATGAATCCATAGATAATACATAGGTGAATGAGCATGGCTTATGAGCCACTAAAACTATTTATGAACACTGAAATTTGAATAACATTAATATAATGTTCATCATCACAAAATAGTCTTCTGGTTATTTTTCAGCCATCCAAAAATGTAAAAACCATTCTTAATTTATGGGACATATTTGACCTGTGGGCCGTATTTTGCCAAACCCTGGTCTAGAGGAGCAAGGAGTCAAAACTTAAGATTCTTTTACTGTATAGGACCTCAATTGCTTGAAAATTTTTAATGGTACTTCTAAGCTTGAGAAATTTCTCTAAAAATTCACTGTAGGAATGTTTGCTTTCCTTTGTTCCCCATTTTTGCAATTCAGTGTTTTCCCGTGGTAGAGTCATGCTCTTTAGTAGGAGATGCCACTTTAGTGTTAACTCTTAAGTCATACCTGTCTCAAAACTAACCCTTCTCTTTGTCTACCTGCAAGTAGCTGAATCGTCACTTGTAACATCATCACCTGGGGTCAGTTTTGTTCTTGTATTGTCCTAGAACAAGCTGAATATGGGTGGATCAAGGGGAGATTATTTTTCCTAGGCCAGAGCAGCTTAGTGTTCATCTTTAGCCATTACCCCCTGACACACACACACACTTTTTGCATGCATATGTGGAAATGGAGAGCAAAGGGGTTTTATGATCTGCCTTTATCCCCAAATCACATGCTATCTTGAGTGGTACTGTTGAAGGATGCCTCAGGGTAAGGGAAAGGAAAGATAACTGCAAAGCTGGGACTTCCCTGGGGTCCAATGGTTTGGACTTCCAAGCTTCCACCGCAGGGGGACACGGATTTGATCCCTTGTTGGGGAAGTAAGATTCCAAGTGCTGGAGAGTGCAACCAAACAAAACTGCAGAGTTAAGATGGCAAGGACACAGGAAGGACATAATTGAGGCTAAGACTTGAGAATTAAGACAAATTTCTTCTCGCTAGGAAAGGGAGTGGACGTTTTAGGCAAGAGGTGGTGAAGAGTATCCTGAGTGACAGGTAGGTGGGAGGGTTCACTTAAAGAAGGGCTGAATGCCTACTAGATAGTGTGCTGGGCAATCAGACGAATGGCAGATAAGATAAAAGCTAAAATCGTTAGAAATAGAATGGTGTGTTGGAAAAGGACAAAGTAGGACTTAGAGATAATAAGCAAGATTTGGCGAAACGGGGTGGCAAGGTGAAAGGTGATATTAGAAGGATTAGAAATGGGTGCTTTGAAGAGGAAAACTAGTGGTAATCCTAAATAAGAAATTGGAGAACAAAGGATAAAATAGTAGGGGTTGCTACTTTGCTGAACCAAGAGATAAAGTGGATGAAACCACGATGAGCTGTGCTGGCTCTTCGGTTCTTTGTGATGTTCACGGTCAGACAGACCTTTGACGACCCTTTGCTCTTCCCGTGGTTGGACACCTACAGAACTGGTGTCTTCCGTATTTAAGGTACGATACTTCCCCAGAGACGTCTCTGTGAGGAAGTCTGGTGCAGCGAGAGTTCTTTCCACGAGGAGAGAGCGTTAGGTTCGAGCTCTCCAATCCAGGCTTCTTCGACTTTATCTCTGTTTTAACCGGCTTGCCGGGTTTTCCAGCATTCCCAGAGCTCCGAGTCTCTAATCCGGGCTCCGAGTCTCTAATCCGGGCTCCGTGTGACCGCGCGTTCCGAGACCCAGGATTTGGCTCCTCCATCCAGGTTCCGGGTTTCCTCTGCGCTCTACGGCTCCAGACGGCACAAGGATCCGGATCCGAGGGCCCGGTAGTCCAGTGTCCGGGTCTTCTGGGCGGCCCTGGTTGTCCCGGATCGCGGCGGCGGCGGCGGCGGCGGCGGTGGCGGCGGCCGAGGGACCCGCGGCCCCGGACACAGCGGCACCGGCGGGCGGGGCGGAGCGGCGCGAGGAGGGGGCGGAGAGCCGGAGCCGAGGCGGGGTGGGGAGGGGGGGAGGGGCCGCGGGAACGGATGGCGGCCTGGGCCCCGTAGCAGCAGCGGCTCTACGGCCCGGGGCCCAGGCGGGCGGAGGTGGCGGCTCCCGGGACCGGCCGCGCGGTGAGTCCGGAGCTTTGTGTGGAGCCGGGGCTGGGGGAGGAGAGAGGCGGCGGCGCTCAGGGGGCCGGGGATAGCGGCGCCTGACGGAGGAAGTGGGGGTTGGGGGGCCGGGGAGGAGCGAGGAGAAGGTGTGTAGGGTGGCGGGGTGGGGGGGTCGTTGCCTGGTTGGGGGAGGGGACGTCGAGGGGCGCAGGGTGAAGTTCAAAGCGTGGCCAGGGCTGGTTCAGGCAGAGGGTAGGGGTGCTCGAGAGGGGATTAGGGTCTGGCCAGGTTGTGGGGACAGGCCAGAGAGTTTCCGAGGCGAGTCTGGGTATCTTGAGGGGGCCCGGGGCGACTGGAGCTAGTGAGGGAGTTGGGGGGGTTCAGGGCGAAGAGCTGGGAGCAGGACGTGTGCGTGGCCCAGGAGGGGGAAGCAAGGTGGCTGGTAGTGTGCAGTAAGTAGGCTGTGGGTGTGTGCTCCTTCCAGGCTTCAGGTCACATTTACTCCTGTCCTTTTCTTCAAGATGGAGGGATTCCTGGGCCTGGCCTTAACTGCTCTCCTAGTGCCCCCGGGAGGGTTTGTGACCCTGTCCTGTTTGGAAAACCCGTGCTGCCCTCTTTTCCCTTTATGTGTAATTACGGTTGGATCATCTCTATGCTTTGCTCAGATTCTCCTTCCTCCCTCTGGGGTTGAGGAGGAGGAGACACATCTGACCAATTAATGTGTGTTTGTGAAACAGGCAGCAGCAAACAGTCATTTCAGCTTCTAGGAATTAGGCTCACACAGGGTGGAGAGATCAGAGCCCTTCAGGGGGAATATTTCTGAACAAATCACAGATGATTAAATTCTCTAAGAAACAGCTTCCTACCTAAATGAGAGTGGGAAAGATGGGGGAGAAAGCCTGTCTGTTTCCAGCCATGTGTCCAGAGCCCCAGGGGTTGAGGAGAGTCCCCAGTCCCCCCACAGGCCTCTCTTTTCTCTATGAGGCTTTGCTCGGCAGCCTTGAGTTAATTTCACCCCTGCGGCTTTGTCTTGGGGGAGGGAGTGCTGGTTTAGGCTGTTGTGAGGAGATGACTGTTTTGCTGCCACACACAATAGTCGTGTCATTTTATCGGGAGAGCTACCCCAGGGCTGAGAACTGCTGCTGCAGAGATAAACCGGTCCCTCTCACCCGCCTATTGTGTACACAGTGAAGGTCATAGGTTCAAGTCTTGTCTGAGAGCTTTGGATAGGCTCCATCTCCCAGGCTCCTCAGTGCCATTTTCTTCCTTTTCCAGACTGGGGCTTGCCATTGGAGGAGGCCAGACAGAAAGGCTCTTCTTTTTGAGTAAGGAACAATGCAGAGCTCATTGGCACACATTTTTCAGAAGAATAGGGAATGCCAGCCATGTTGTGCCTGCCTCTTTGGCTAGCCTGTACTAAGTTGAGGAGAAATAGTGGCTGCGAGACTCAATCCTGAGATTTGTGTCAGACTTCTAAGGAAAAAGACTCTAAGCTGGTTCAAGCCAGCCAATTTAATCCTTTTTATAGAGATGGGCTACTCCTACAAAGATGTTTGTTTATTTGTTTAGGAATACCACTAAAAACCTGTGCAGGGTTAAGATAGGGAGTCACGGATCAAGTACCTTTTTAATGGGGACTTCCTGGTCAGAATAATTGCACAACAAAAAATCCCACAGAATTTGCCTATCTGGGCAAGAGCTGGGGGAACCAAAATAACTTTCCTTTTTATCTTTAATTCTGATGAAACGATGTGACTTGCTCATTGTGCAGAAAATCCATATGTGTGTCTGTGTTAGGGAGAAATTTGCCAGAGTAACATAAAAAAAAATTGAGATCTTGGGAGTTATTAATGAGAGAAGGATGAGAACAAGCTAGAAGAAACCCTATCCTTGTACTTACCTCATAGAAATGCCCAAATAGTACTACTAGTTGGGTACTTCGGTACTGTTAGTTGGGCAAACAATTATTAGGGACTAGAAATGAGGTTTCTCTTTAGGACATTAAAGAAAACTTTTCTTTGAAAAGAGATTAGAAATCAGTTGTCATTGTGAGAGGACAGTTGTACACAATATACGTGGTACACAATAGCCAGCCATTTCCTATAGGGTGTCATTGAAGAGGAACTTGAGCCTTTGGTTGTGGTAAGGGTCTTTCCGAGGCCCTCGGTCTGACCACGTTGCCTCCCTTTTCTCTTTATTTCAATGAGTTTCTTGAAAATGACGGCTTGCCGCTTAGGTGTTAGGCTTTGTTAGGAGGGAAACCGGTTGTTCTGACCTTTCTGTTTCTTGGTGACAGAAGTGTCTTAAGGCCTTGCTAGAGGTGGTGTCTGTCTTTAGACCATGTCCAACTGTGTGTCCTAGGTCCCTGAGTGAAGTTAGCTAAACTGAGTCCAAAACTTTCTGCTCTTGGGCTGTTGACTTTCATTTCTGAATCCTGTCAGGTGACAGTGAAGGCAGAAGCCTCGGATTAAATTTGCCCTGATTAGATTTAGTGGTTTCAGAATTGGGCCCTTGCCACAGGGAAACTTACAAATCTTCTGATTGTGACCATCTTTCAGAGAACACTTTGGATTTCCAGCCCCCCCACCCCCACCCCCCCCACCACCTCCACCCAGCTTCTTGTTAGAAAATGTTTCCTTGTGAGAGGTCTAGATAGCTGGACAGATTAGTGCTTATTTTGTGTGAGGATATGGAAGCATAATTTTGGCTTCTGGTAGTAATTATGTTGCAATTAGCATATAGCAGCTAAATGACTGGAACAGGATAATTTGTTGAGGGGTTTACTGATTGCTCTGTCAAGTGGAAGTGCCACTCCTTACTTATTTGACTGAGAATACCACTGCCTGGGCTCAGCCGTGGAGACTTAACAAGTACAGGAATGGTGTGTGGTCTCCAGAAGTTCTCTGCTTTCTCTGTTTTTACTGCCAGGTACAATAGAACCTTCTAGTGCCACTTTTTCCTGCTCATAGGTACCTAAGCAATTGTTATTTCCCTTGTGGAAACTGGTCGTGAATGGGAATATTGCCAGACAGATGGGGCCACTCTGAGATGAGGCAGCCTTATGTTGTGTGGCAAATTTTCTTTTAAGCAGCTGTATTCTCACTTCTGCCTGATTTTTTAAAAATCAGTTTCCTTAAAAAAAAACTTGCAAAATACAAAATCACATAGTGACTAAGTATACCTTTGTGATATCTCATAAAAGTTGGCTGTGACAGACAAAATGAAGATAGGCAATGCTGATTGGCATGTTCTGGGCCCACTAAGAGTCAGTGAAGGGCTCTTTTCACTAGGGAACAGGTAATTCACCAAAGCACCTGCCTGGCTGGGCATGTGGAATTGGCAGCAGCTGTGCAGCTGAAGAGGGATTATTGAGCAGGTGGTTAAAGAATCACATGCCACAGTGACAAGAAAATACTTGGTCTTCTGTGGTTTAGGTTCAGTTCATATGTGTGAAATTCTTCTTTGTTTCACATTTCTTAATGCCTGATGCTGGTGTGTTAGTGAGGCGATAATGAAATAAAGGGAAGAGATTCTTCCTTCTCTGTATTTCTTTTAGATTACTGAGTAGCATGCCTTAGACGTGGTCCTAAACGGCCCTATTGTATTTCTGTGAGTTCTGGCTTTATGCCCTGTGAATGGAAAGGAAATAATGGTAATTCAGTGTTTCTAGCACTTGTTTATTAGAGGGATAGGGAAGGAGAAAATTCTTTGCTTTTAGTGTGGTGAAAAAGATTTAGCCCACTGGGAGGATACCCAGCAGGTTTTGTGCAGAGGATATAATTGACTTTTTGTGTTAAGTCTACCTGACATGGCTTACTCAAGACTTTCACATGTGGTTTTATTTTATGAATGTAATTCTCCACATGAAGTTTGCATCTGTTCTGTTGTTTGTTTTATTCCATTTTTAGTTTCTCCCAACACCTTTATAACTCTTTTTTTCTGGCTTTGAGTTTAACATCACTGTTAGAATCAAGTCATCACCAGAGGGCTAAATCAAGGAAGTAGCTCAAGTAAATATTTATCTTAAAAACAAGTGTAGCATTTCCTATAACTTGGAGGGGGACTTTCTATTTTGAGGTTTTCTGCAAATTCCCAGATTTTCCTCCCAGGTTATCGTCATCTTCTGTTAATGTGATTTCATTTTTCTTTCACATGTTCATGCCACTATAAGTGGCAGTGCTGTAGAGCCTAAAATTTATAAACAAGCATCTTGATGTTTATTTTGTGACTTCTCTGGTGTCCTCCGGTCATTTTCTGTATTAGGCTGACAAACTGTGTTCTTGAAACACATGTATGCACACACACACAACCTAATTGAATTCACAAGGTATTAATTAACAGTGGATTGACAGGAAAGAAGATATAGTAACTGTTTTGGAGTTCAGAAATCACTTTTCCAAGTGAAGTGAAGGCTTAGATCTGTTAGGATTGAGACAGATTTGGATATTATAGATGAATGGATAGATTGATTTTTTTGATTGATTCAGGGAAAAGGGAGGCAAACAGTGGACCACTGCAGAGACAGGGACATTTGCAAGAATCTGTTTACACCTAGTTCATAACCTAGCTTTGAGTAAGCAGCCCAGCCGTTATTTGTATAATTTCACTTCTGGGAAAGAATATAAACTTCTCTATTTCCCTATATGAAGCCATCACAGGTGTTTGTTTGTTTTAAAATGTTCACAAAGCACCATGTATTTTCCTAGCATTCTCAGTAGTTTGCTTCCTCCTGTTTTTCCCCCTCCCCCATTGCCCCTCCGCATTCTCTGCTCTGAAGACTTCTCCAGCAGCTTGGAAACACTCTAATTACTGTAGCTATTATAGTCACAACGCAGATCTTCCACCTCCTTCCCACTCACCCCTTTCTGTCTTCCTTCCCCCTCCTCTTGCTCTAGCAGCAGGAGTTGAACTGCAGTCTCATGAGCACAGTCAGATCTATGAATGAGCTTTATATCTTGTCAAGGCAGAACTCCAGATCCAACAGGGCTGATTTTTCATGGTTCTCTTGCTGTTTGTTCTTGGATCAGAGTCCCAGAAATAAGAGATGGCAAATACCTATTAGGTCATATCTAATCCATCACTCAGGAGCAAACCTGTGATCTTTCTTTTGTCTCTGTAAGAATTTTTTCCTTCTTTCTTTTGCAGGTGAGAACTGTCTGATGCCAGGCAAACTCTGAAACTGCTTTCTTTTTATTGTGCTCTCTGGTCATTAGTATCAGGCCAGCTTTGCTCTTGGATTTTTATTCTTATCTCATTTTCAGGATTACTTGCTCCCAGCAGAATCTCCACCCTCTTCAACTCAGTCCTCTCTTCTTGATTGCTGGCGCCACTTGTGTGTATGTGGGTTCCTTTTGTACCATCAGTTATCTCTGCCAGAAGTTATCGCTTCTCAAACCTTTGCCACAAGAGTCACTGTGGCATCCTCTTAAGGAGTTTCATTTGATGAAAGCACAGGACACAAATACCCGCAGGTGATAATTAAATAAAATGGCTCAGAAAATACGTGCCAGGTTGTGCCCTTAGGAAAGCATGTACTGTATGAACAAATGCTGCTCCTTTCTGTTTGATTTAGAGTACTTCCTGGTCTAACCCTTTGTTCTCTTTATATGGATAAATTTTATTTTTGTGTGGCTTAGTTACAGTTACTTATTTTCTGATTTAATAGTGTAAAATGTTTGCGAATATGGCTTTTTAAAGCATAGAGGAAAAAGCATGGAATTGTGTGCCATAAACCCAGATTCTGATCACTGTATTGCCTCTAACAAGCTATGTAACCTTGTGCTAGTCACTCCTATGTTTTCCTTTTTCTTATCTGTAAAATGAGCATATTAGACATGATCATCTCTAAAGGTTCCATGTAGTGTTGAATTTTATGATATCAAGATTGTGATGAAAGAATGGGACAAAAATGATTAACATAAGCTTTTTTAAAAAATCATGTCAGTATTTAGAAGGGCAAATACGTGCAATCTTAGTTCCAGGGGCTTGACTCTCACTTCTCTTTGATATGTGTATATTGATTTGTTTTTTTCACTAAGCTATCTTCTTTTGGAGAGTCTTGTATCCTTATTCTGCAGGTTCACCCAATTTTTCAAATATATCTTTTTCTAGCTTGCTCCAGCTATAGCAGTGGGGATCAGAAAGCTGCAGAAAAAGAACCTCAGCTTGGGAAAAGGAAATCAAACCTAGAAGGATTTACCTGATATCAATAAGAAGTAATTTTGTGTATTCAGCCAGGGATTTAAGATCTTTAAATCTCTTATATCTGAAATCTTTAGCCAAATGGGACTGATATTGGAGGTAGGATTGGGCGTTTTTCTGTTTTTGTCCAGTTAGTAGGAAACCTACTTTGAATTAACTTCTTGGGATTGCATAAAAGTTGCCCACTGTTTTGTTTAGAAAATAAAATTGTTATTTTTAATGCTTGAATGCAAAATCGCCAGTTTGACCAACAAGGGGGAATCTCTGAAATACCCCCTAAAAGGGACTGAGCAATTTGAAGCTGATGGGTGACTTTAGAAACTTTGAAATTGGTAGTACAGTTGATCCTTGAACAACACAGGGGTTGGGGTACCCCCCCCTCCAGTGAATTGAAAATATCCTCATATAACTTTGTAGTTGGCCTTCCAGTATCCAAGGTTCTAAACAGCTTCTGATTGTGCAGTACTATAGTATGTATTTATTGAAAAAAAAATCCAGATAGACCTGGACCTAACATCACAGTTCAAACTCTTAGTGTTCAAGGGTTAACTGTGATGTTAGGAAGTCTTTGCTTTCAAGTAGTTTAAATGAATCGGAGAAGGCAGTGGCACCCTACTCCAGTACTCTTGCCTGGAAAATCCCATGGATGGAAGAGCCTGGTAGGCTAAGATTGGGTCATGGATGTCACTAAGAGTCGGACTCAACTAAGCAACTTCACTTTCACTTTTGTGCATTGGAGAAGGAAATGGCAACCCACACCAGCGTTCTTGCCTGGAGAACCCCAGGGACGAGGGAGCCTGGTGGGCTGCTGTCTGTAGGGTCACACAGAGTCGGACGTGACTGAAGCGACTTAGCAGCAGCAGCAGCAAAGGAATAAAAGTGTATAACCCAGTTGTTAAGCCCCCAAGTTAGAATTTTAATCAGCATTTCCCAGTTAAGTTTTGGATTTGGAACTCCCAATAGCAGCTTTTTATTGTATGTTAAGAGAGTGATGGTCTTTTCTTTCTTTATTTTGATAGAGTGTATGTTAACATAACAAAATTACGTTTAATCTACCTTTGAACATTGGAAGAAGCATTCACCGTTCTTAAATTTGTACTTAAAACATTCATCAGTCCATAATAGAAAAATGTGGTGGGCGGAACTATTGTTTATTTTGGACTCATAAAAAGTCCTGAGAGTGTTCTGCTTTATTCCCAGCCATCTGTAGAGCATTACTAATTCTCAGGTAATCTAAAAGTTATTTTGGGAAGTGTTCCACTTGAATGAGATTTTTGAAAGATTTGTATTAGAAATATAAGTGGCTTTTGTAGATAGATTTTTTTTTTTCCCCAAGTGTTAGGGTTTTGAATTGGACAGTGGCCAGAATAGGTGCTGTGCAACCTTTGGAAATCGTACTACACCATGATTGAAATCCAAATCTGGCAGTTAGGCCATTGCATTGTATGCTGATACCACAGTGCATGTTAGTACCTGTAGTTTCTTAGGCTGTGGTTCAGTATTTATAGAGCAAGGCAGCATTGTCTTACCTATTCTGTGTACACAGTAAAGCCAGTGGGGTTTTGATATGTTACCAGAATGTTCCTAATATTCCTAGGTGAGCTCTTTGGGTTTGGTTGAGATGAACATTCAGGTGAGCATTAGTGAATTCAGGAATGTGCCTTGTAAACTGCAGTTACACATTCTGAGGTTTCATGTGAAACTCAGCAAGAGTGGTATCAGCAGTGGAGCTAGAGACATTGGAAGAGACATCGAAATTGTGAGCCTCACCAAGTCTGTGAATCTGAATGGTATAGAGGAAAGGGGGAATTTTTTTTCTACTTGGTACTTGCTTTCAAATGTACCTCCAGTCCATCATTTCTGGAACTTGCTTCTCCTTTTCTCTGCTAAGCATTACAGTTCTTCCAGTTGCCATGGCACAAAACTTTGGGTTTGTGTTTCGTTCTTTTTTCTTCCTTACCACCTCATCTCATCACCTCATTCACTAAATTTGAATCATTCTGGATATCTTTTCGTTTGTCATTGCCTTTTCACCTGCCCTAGTTCAGGCCTCCCTATTGTCTATTATTGTAGTAACTTCATAGCTAAAGCTTCTTTGTGTATTACATGTCATATACTGCTGCATTATCATTATAGTTTTTATTTAGTTTATACAGACATCCCTTTCCTACTGTGCTTCACAGATACTGCATTTTCTACAAATTAAAGGTTTGTGGCAAGCCTGTGGCAAGCATGTCTGTTCGCACTGTTTTTCCAGCATTTGTTCACTTCATGTCTCTGTGTCACAGTATTTCTCTAGTTCTTAGAGTATTTCCTACTTTCCTTCATTATATTTATTACGGTGATCTATGATCGTGATCTTTGACGTTACTGCTATGACTTGCTGAAGCCTCAGTTGATGGTTAGCATTTTAAAATTAAGGTATATACATTGTTTTTCAGACATAATGCTATTACATACTTAATAGACTACAGTATATTATAAACTTGACTTTTATATGCACTGGAAAGCAAAAAATTTGTGTGACTTGATTTACTATGATATTCACTTTCTTGTTGTGGTCTGGAACTGCATCCCTAATATCTCCAAGGTGCGCCTGTGTTTATCGAACACTGTGCCAGACCAGATGTGGTCTCTGTCCATTCAGGACGTACATGTCTAGTTGGGAAAACCAGCAGTCTGTTAATGGATGTATGATTATGAGCTGAAGTGCTCTGAAAGGAAAGAATTTGTTTCTAGAAGAGTATGTAGCAAGGAATTCTAGTGTGGACTTTTCAGAATGCAGTTCTGATTATTTTGCTTCTTTGCTGAAAACCTTTAATCACTCCTTGTTGCCTACGTGTCGCCCGTAGTTGCCTGCAGTAGTGCTGTGGTTCTGTACATCTTAGCTGATGGAGGAATTGGGGTGAGGAGAGGTAGTACATGACAGTCAGAAGTGCTGTAGGTCAGGCACGGAAACCTGGCTGATTCTGTTAGAGGAGCACAGGCATTGTTGGGCCCTCTGGATATTGTTGGCCTCCAAGAGGTCTTTTTAGTTTTTCTTATTTACTTCTTTCATTCTATAAATATTTACTGGAGTCCTGCTATATGTGAGGTCCTGTCCGAGCTGCTTAGGATCTATCAGTGAGCAAAATAGACAAAAAATGCCAACCCCATGGATATTATCTTTTAACAAAAGGAAATAGAAATAAGCATAATTAATAATTATGTAGTATAAAGAGGGTGATAATTGATGTAGGGAAAAAATAGAACAGAGTAAGGAGGGTTAGTAGTGTAGAGCAGGGATAGATGAAGGAGATAGGAAGCTTGCAGGTTTAAATAAGATGATCAGAGTCGGTATCTTTGAGAAATATGGTTTAAGTGTGTTACTGGGTTGTTAGGCACTTCCCTGAGGTTGCTGAATGTTCTTCTGCCCAGAACAGAGAAAGCGGCACTGTCTGTAGTTGTTCCAGAGGGTCTAGCCGACAGTGAGGGGGAAATACGTTCTTTTTTCCTGGCTGCTCCTCTGGCTGGCATTCCTGGAAGTTAATCATGGTGAAAATTGCAGTCATGTCTGGAAGACGGCAGGGGTAGAACAGAAGGCCTTATAGCCAGTTTCCCTGAGGAGTGGTATTTGAGCCTTGGGTGCCTTGAGTAATAGGTGAGTTAGGCCTCTGAATTTTCTCCTTCCTCAAAAGGAAAAGTCCAATATCATGATAGTCCCTCTTTCTAGTGAGGTCTCAGCAACTCTGGGGGTTGGGGTAGCTCATTAAAAATAAGCTTTCAGGGACTATACACTTTGCTTCCAGCCTAAATTTATAATTTTGAGGTTTGTGTTATTTTGATTTCCTCTCATTGCATAGCTGGCTTTGTTCTGGAAGTCTCAGTACCTAATTCATCAGCCTGAGGGTGAAGATGTCTTGTGATGTCTAGCTGCTCTCTTGTTTGACTTGTGTTTTGTAAATTTTCTTATAGTTCCCTTGCTTGTTCTTTCCTAACCCTTCTAATATATTTTTATTTTTCCTGTTAACCTCTTCCCTTTTTTCTTTACATGAAGCTGATAGGCAACAAAAGTCTCTTGGGTCGGACTGCTGTTTGATAATTGACTGGAAGCTAAAATTCCTACCTAATGTGTAGAGATGTAATGTCTTATTTCTGTCCTTGGGTTATATAGAATGCTCCTTTTGGACATCAAGCTCTCAGCCTGTTTGTTATACTATATGCCATTTGAGGTAGCTGACAGGTGCAGGGTACCTGTATACTCTAGTTATTTATATCATCAACTTGTGTGGTTGCAATATACAAGGAAGCCTATTTGCAATTCTATAAAAATGTGCAATTTTTGATGTAAAATTTTAGAAGAAAGGTTCTTAATGAACTTGGGATCGATGCTTAAGAAAAGTCTGTTAGGCAGAGAGGGTCCTAGGCAAATATCACATTGCTTTTCTTTGTCAGGATTTGCTACATGTCAGATTTGATGTCATAGATTCTCACCACATACGCTCAAGTGGTACAGTAATATATGACTGATATTGTGAATTTTAAAGCCGGTGGCTGTTAATTCGTTATGTCATTATTTTTCTGTAGTGGTTAAAAAGGTCTCAGTTTTGCTGACCAAGTAGTTTTGCTTTATTAGTAGAAATGCTTTTAACGTAGTTTAGTTTACTAGTGATAGTTGTTTTGTTTTCAGTAGTATTGTTTCTGGCGTCTGTATAGCCGGCCCTTATAGTCCTGACAGAGCTAGAAATCTGGCAGTGTGGATTTCAGATGAGTTCAGATAACACCATCTGACAGAGAGGGAAATGCAGGACAGTGTCTGATAATATTCTTTTTCTTATGGAGCCTTGCTATAAGAGAAATTCAGTTTTAACAAGATCACATTGAGGTAGGTAATATAACAGTGAAGTGACATTTTCTTCCAACAACAAGTCTATAATATATTTTACCTGAATTTGTGATCGGAAGCATTAGATTTATTTAAAAGTGTTACATAAACATGACAAGTACCATTTCTGTCATCCTTATATAATTTTTTTCCTTCTCCTTTCTTGGTAGGCAAAATAATGATAAACAGTGATTTAATTGACATCTCAGATACTTGATGGAAGGAATCAAATTGTTGAAGTGGTGCTGCTAGGCTGCGCACTTCATAGGGATGACACAGGCAGCAAGCGATTACATTTTTATAAGGGTCGAAATCCTTACTTAAATAAAAATGTCTCAGTCCTAATCAAAATAATGTGACTGAGTTGAAACTGTTAAAGGAGAAGCCACAAAATTAGGCTAGATAATAATAATGTGGGGTTTATTTACTCTTCATAGATTGGTTAACTACTTTATTAAGAGCAAATTTAAAGATATGGTTTTGAGTAAGATAAACTTCTCTGCACAGTTGGCAGTTTTAGATCCTATAGAGCAAAGAAATAACCAGGACTTTTGCTTTGAGGAACAAACAAGAATTGAGAAAGGTTTCTGTAGGTCAACACTGTTTAAGAGAAATCATGTCTTGATTAAGCTCAGCATTCTTCAGGGAGAGGAAGAATAAAATCTGTCATGTGGGGTTCATTTTTAAGAAATTTAGCTGCGATGAAGTATGTACAGTAGGAAAAGTGGAAAGATTTCAAATAGCAAATAACCCACTGAAAGTTTAAAGACTTAAAAACCATTTTATTAGAAAGCAAGGGATCAAAAGCACCATACAAAACAGATGGTCATTTGGCATAGTCTCAGAGGCTGTGGAGGGGAGAAAAGCATCTTTAAAAAAAAAACAACAACACATTTTCAGTCAAGACCGAAGAAACCCACAAAGTGATGATAGTCATGCGTGCTGTCTAGAAATTTTAGGTGAAAGAAGAAAAAGATGTTGAATTAGTTAAGTTCTTTGCTAAACTGATGGTAAGAGTTTTTGTTTTTGCTTTTTTAAGAAGACCACTAGAAAATTGGTAAGACGACTCGATCATGGTGTGAAAGACGCATTCAGGGATGAAGATGTTGGAGAATTTTCAGTTCTATTTTTCCCTCTTTCCAAGCAGTTTAAAGCTTCTGGTCAAATGATGATAAGCTTAACTTTAAAAAATAAGAAATTAGGACATGAATTAATCTCTTTTAATGCATATAAAGTACAGAAAAATGTATAGAAGTCCCAAAAGTTATTCCAGAAGTGGTAATATTTAGTTAGTCGTTCCAACACATTTTTTTCCCCCTAGCTGCCTAACTTTTCTTGATAAGATCTCTAAATCTATCTACCCTAGAATCTAGGAAAAAGTTCAAGGATAAACTGTAACTCCTAGTGAAAGTACATCACTTCAAATTAAGTAGCATGATCATTACACGAAGGGACAGGAGTAGATTTCACCATAAGAAGGGTTTGGAGGTGGAGGGAATAAAATCTATCAAATGTAAATTAAAGATTGAGATGACTTGATATCATTAATATAACTTACTGGGGCCAAGGCAGTGGGTTAATTTACATAAAGAGAAGTCACATATGACAAATCATTGACAGTTGTGTGTGGGCAGAGTGGTTACCAGTGGACCTCGTTTAGTTTTATTAAAGTCAGGCCAAGACTGTTTAAAAACTTTAGCCTTGGAATGGGAGAAAATGTTCTGTTTTGTATTAGTAAACTGACTTTCTGACAGTAATCATATCCATGTAGGCCTATAGTTCCTTCTCTGCAGTTCTAAAACCCCCAAATTCTGAAAGCATTTTTTTTTTTAAGGTAGGCACAAACCTGACTTCAGCCTATGAGGCTATTTATGGCTGTTTTCATTGTTGTTTGTTCTGTTTCAAGTAAATATTCATTTTGTTGTAAGAATATTAATGAGTTTGATGTCAGCGTGCTATTCCAGTTTCTACTGAGAGTATTACACTGTATGGTATATTAATTATCTCAGCTTTTTATAGGTGAAATAACAGAGGCTCAGATAAGTGCAGTGACTTGCCCAAGATTCTTAAACATCTTCAGGGAGAGTAAGACTAGAATTGAGCTTTTCCTACCTCCTCCTTTGTTTTGTTTTTTTTCCATTGCATTGTGCTGGTTTCTCATGACATTACCTCCAGAAATTATCTCAATGATAAATTCTTCTAGGTGGAAGGGTTTAAGCAGTGACACTCATTTTATTTGACAGTTTAATAAATGTTTTACAAAAGTGACATATTCAGGTTTTCTCATGACACTAAGCTCTTTCAAGTGCTTAGGTTCCCAAATTGTTTAAGATTATACTTCCAAAGTATCTTGGCTGTGTGGGAGGGATGAAAACTCAAAGATGAGCTTCAGTGTGGATAGTATTACATTAAAAGGAGGCATAAAGTCCAAACCACTTGCTAGCATGAGATTTTCAGCCCCTAGAGGAGACTGGAAATCTTGGTAAGCTATTCCTTGAACAGTTAGTTCAGTGTGCTGCCAGGGAAATGCTAGGCATCATTAGGAAGAGAACTAAAGAAAGATAAAAAAAATAAACTTCCCCCTGTACAAAACCAAGTTTTGTCCATATTTGTGATATTGCCCCTTCTTTTCATCCCTAAGAAATATGTATCAGAACTGGAGACTAAATGAAGTGAAGGCTTTAATGAAAACATGTAAAATGATTTTTAAAAAATCCAGTTTTTAAAGACAGAAGGAATATTATCAGACTCCATCAAGCAATGAGAAGAACTTGTTTACCAGTTCTTAGGATCTGTATTGGATAGAGAGCACCTTTTCAAATTAGAAATAAATTTAGCTTAATTACTGGGTTGCTCTTATCAATAGTAAATAAAATTTGTTAACAGTAGAAGTACTAGAAATTAGAAATAGGGTCTAGAAGGGTTTTTTGTGTTTGTTTCTTTTTATTTAAAACTTTTAAGATAATTGTAGGAGTCTCATGCATTTGTAAGGATAATACAGGATCCTTTGTACCCTTTACCAGTTTCCCCCGGTGGTAATGTCATGCAAATATAGAACAATATCATACCCAGATATTGACATTGATACAATCTACGCAGGTTGTTCAGATTTCCCTAGTTTTAGTTGTACCCACTTATAAGTGTGTGTATTTGTGTTAGTCACTCAGTTGTGTCCAACTCTGTGACCCCATGGACTGTAGCCCATTAGGCTCCTCTGTCCATGGAATTCTCCAGGCAAGAATACTGGAGTGGGTGTCATTGCCTTCTCCAGGGGATCTTTCCAACCCAGGGATCAAACCCAGGTCTCCTACATTGCAGGCAGATTCTTTACCGTCTGAGCCACCAGGGAATTCCCACCACAGTCAAGATACAGAACAATTTCATCACCACAAGGGTACCTCACATTGCCCTTTTATACCTGCATCATACCTGCCTCTCATAAGATTTTTGATAAATTATTGGATTAATATGTTTTATAACTTGTAAGGGTATCCAGGAATATTTGGAGAAGTATATATTTTTATAATATTTTAAAATATTTTATTTATCAGATTAATTGTTGTCATTCAGTCGCTAAAGTGGTGTCCGACTCTGCGACTGCAGACTCTTTGCGACTCCCCTGGGCTGCAGTACACCAGGCTCCTCTGTGCTCTACTATCTCCCAGAGTTTGCTGAAATTCATATCCATTGAGTTGGTGATGCTGTCTAACTTATCATCTGCTGCCCTCTTCTCCTTTTGCCTTCAATCTTTCCCAGCATCAGGGTCTTTTCCAATGCATTGGCTCTTGGCATCGGTGGCGAAAGTATTGGAGCTTCAGCTTAAGCAACAGTCCTTCCAATGAATATTCAGGGTTGATTTCCTTTAGGATTGACTGGTTTGATCTCCTTGCAGTCCAAGGGACTCACCACCACCACAATTCAAAAGCATCAGTTCATCGCCTCTCAGCTTTCCTTATGGACCAACTCTCCCGTACGTGACTGCTGGAAAAACCATAGCTTTGACTATACAGACCTTTGGCAGCAAGGTGATGTCTCTGCTTTTTAATACACTGTCTAGGTTTGTCATAGCTTTCTTCAAAGGAGCAAGCGTCTTTTAATTTCGTGGCTGCAATCACCGTTTGCAGTGATTTTGGAGCCCAAGAAAATAAAATCTGTTACCGCTTCCACTTTTTCCCTTTCTCTTTTGCCATGAAGTGATGAGACCGGATGCCATGATCTTAGTTTTATGAATGTTGAGTTTCTAGCCAGCTTTTTCATTCTCCTTTCATACCCTCATCAAAATGCTCTTTAGTTGTTCACTTTCTGCCATTAAAGTGGCATAATCTGCATTATCAGATTAATACGTACACTTTTTTTGTTTTTGTCCTCCCATGAGCTTCATATTAAAGGTCAAATATTGCTTTTAATGAAAATCTGTAATCCACTTTTTTTTTCATAGTACACTTTTTTATGTATCAAATATAAGGTACAAAGTAAATGATAATAAATGTTTTTGAAGCTAGGAAAGTTGTATGTCATTCCCAGTCAGATGCAAACGTAATTATCACATACATAAATCAAAAATGACATGAAACAGGAAAAACAGAAGTTTCTTTGCTTTCCGAAAGCAGCCAAGAAACCAAAGAAAATTATTTTTAAAAATTCAGAGAATTTTTTTTGTAGTAGCCAACATGCCTTCCTTAGGCATTAAGACATATTTCTGTTCATAACCTTAATACAGCCATATTTTTACTCTTTATGAAAATCAAGTCTCCCAGTAAAAATGGTATTTTACCACACTAATCTTTTAATTCCATCACTAAAAATGAAGTTATATTGACCAATTTCTAACCTCTTGGAATATTCTGCATAATGAACTTTAGTCACTGGAATGAGTAATTGCCCAGAAAAGCAGCACTGTCTGAACTGTGGTACAATTTGTAGTCAGTATTCTTGTTTTCCAGTAAAAAGGAGATCTCGTAAGAAGAGACATTGGGCTCCTTGTGGTTTCATTGATCAAGAGAACGTTTCTAATCTGCTTCTGAGCAAACATTTCTTAATAGGATGATCACTGATCTGGGGTCTTCACTCCTCATAATGGCACTGCCCCAGACACGATCATGTTAGCTCCTGCCTTTGGCATCATATCTTCCATGAATTTCTGCCCTCCAAACCCAGGTTCCACTGTCATAACCAATGCTATATCTATCTGATTAGCCCATGGTGCCAAATACTCAACTGTAGTTCTGGTTTGATCGCAATGCCAACCTTCATTCTATTCTCCTGTATGTCTTTGATCAAAGCTCCTGGGTTCTCAGTAGTGTCCAGATGAAACATATATTAATTGGCTCCTGCTATAGCCATTGGTTTTACCCACTTTTCTGGCCTGGACACCTTCACGTACATGTCAAAGAAAGGGTCCTGGTCTAGCTGCTTTTGGAGGCTTTCTACCACAGGATGACCAAAGGTGATGTTGAGAGCAAAATGCCCACCCGCCTGTTACATCCAGGTGCAGATAATCGACCTCAGAGTCCAGCGTCTGGAGGCACTTGGCCCCTAAACTGGCCACATCACTGTTGAGGATGGATGAGCCAGTTTTTAGCCAGATGCCATGGTACTGTTTCTCTAGAGCAAGTTACTGCTCAAGAGCCCCAGCTAGATGAAGGCGCCTTACCCCAATTGGCCATGCCATTTTTAGTAATCCACTATTTACCCCTTCCTATCACCAAGTCTCACTCCCAGTAGGCAACTGCTTTAAGATTTTCAGTCTTTTGCTTGTATTTACTTCTGTATTTCTAAAAAATAATCTGCTATCCTATTGTGCTCTCCTTATCAAATCAAATTTTTGCTTTTATCAGTATCCATTATTAAGTAAATGTTTATTCTTAAACTATTTAGTATACTACTGTGTTTTCTTATGCAACTTATGTTTTTTTCCCAGGGTTTAATATCATTAATTACCTCAGTGTTTTTAGTTTGTCATTATAATTCATTCAGACTCTCCAACAGATCTATAAATCTCCTCACAATACAGTGAAGCACAGGGTAATCCTTAAATGTAGTTTCTTTCCTTTCTCCTTTCTTTTCCATCCTTCTAAATAGCCTAACCTGTGAAGACTACTGGCCTAATTCCTGTGTACTGTGATCACATAAAATGCTATTTTAGGAACAGGACCATGATCCAGTAGTATAGTACTTTTATTCATAGGTGTATGATTTTACCTTTTTTAAAAAAGATAATGTGCATATGATAAAGTGCATTGAGTATACCAATCTTCAGTGCATAACTCAGTGCATGTATATGTAGCCATATAACCACCATCCAGTTCAAGATCACAGAGTATTTCCAACACCTCACAAGTTTCCCTCATGCTTCTTCCCAGTCAGTAAACTCCTCTCAGAAATGGCCATTTTTCTGACATTTGTCCTCTTTGATTGAAAGGTGTTTAAAATGTGATACTTGGACAGTTTAAGTCTGATAGAATGTATCATACATTTAAGTATGAGGGCTCCCAGGGGTTGGTTTATGTCCTGGTTTGTGGACTAGCCCTATTTTGGGTAACAGCTCTACATGGATGAGGCTGAAGGCTGAGAATATTCTGGAGCAGTTAGGCATTTTAAGAAATGTGAGGACTGGATTGTTTTCTAACTTTTCCCCTAGACTCTTAATAAATCTGTATCCTTTATCTGTATCTTAGAAGAAAGAGAAATCCACTCTCTCTTCTGGTAAGTTTGCAGCCTGTTAGGTAATTGAGACAGTTTATAACTAGTGACAAATCAAGTTCAAGTAAGAATAAGAATGAAAAAGAGAAATGGCAGCCTTGGCACTGTTAACGGTTCTGCCCATTGAGGAAAGCAGTGTTCATTCACTCATTTATTGACCAAAATACTTATTGAGGGAGTACTGTGACCCAAACCCTGTTAATGGGATATAATAATGAACAAAAGAGAAACAGCCTCTTGCTCTCAGGGTGCATGCAGTCAGGTGGAAGAAACAAATGGTAATCAAATCATTGCACTGGGAGGTAGGGTGTGAGCAGGGAATGTCTGAGGTAAACGCCATGAGGCGATAACGTGGGAATGGGGTGCAGAGGACAGAGTGTGTCCATGAGAGAAGGCTGGTGAAGTCAGTCTGGCTTAGATATCCTAAAAGATGTGTGTGTGGATCCCACTAGTTTTATGGTTAGTCTGACAGTGTAGACACTATCTTTTGATAGAGAAGTTTTCTTTGTGTATGCTTTAGAATTACTATAGGATAGTAGTTAGATTTAGGAAGGGAGATGAGGTCTAGAATATAAAAATGAAGGTAATTCCTCGTGTTTCCTGAAAAATGCCTGAGTTTTTTCCTTTCCCTCGTTCCTAGGAATTGACCCACATTATTCCCTGTTTTAGAGGAGAGGAGACTGAGCCATAGAAAAGCTTTGCCACAACAGTTCTTTGTGGAGGGCCAACTTCTTAAATCTCCTGATTCCTAAGCTAACTCCACTTTTTTCTTGAGAATTTTACATCACCTCTTTGGTATGTAAAGTTTATCTCTGGGGAAGAGAACTGAATTATAGAGGGTTACAGAGCCCTTCGGTTGTTTGGAGGAGGATGGTGACGCTTTATCGTCTACTTTAGATGATCTTTGCCTTTTGCTTCTTGGCCTACTTACATTTAGGCCTTGGTAAGGGTTTTCTCTGTGAACCAGTTCCACCAGTGAATCCCTGTAGGGTTGGGACTGAATTATTTGCATATTCAGTATGCTATTAAGCCTGTTTGAAATGTATGCTGGTACTAATCAGTGTTGACAAACACCAAGGTTCTAAACCTGAGCCCTGTTGAATAGCTTTGTCTAGTGGAAGTGTCAGTTGATTATGTGAAATGAAACAGGTCAAGCCTCATAGTCTTTGTCTGAGAATAGCAGCCTGTGACGACCATAAAACTGTTCATGATATGCAGCATATAAACACTGAGGGACTGAGAGATGCTACACTTCTCCTCTTCTGTCCTTAAGTGACATGTGGTCAGAGGAGCTCTGCTGAGTTGGATCCATCTTCTCAAACCGGCACTGTTAGTCTGTCTTTATTTGATTCCCATTGGAGATATAAGCTAAGAGCTCTGGTACTTGAGGATATGACACAGCTCCTTTGTTACAGTAATGAATGTAATAAATTAAGGGAGAGATCCAAAGGAAAGTTGATTGTTGGTCGTTAGAGCCCTAGTTGGAAATTCAGTTCATCAGTGAGGTCTAGTGTGGCAGGTAGAGAGGGAAGACGCCTGTTCCAGCTGGATAAGCTGAGTCACCACTGAAGGTTTACGTGTTGTACTGGCCTCACCTGAGGTTGACTGAGTATGCTGTGCTTTCAGGGTAGCATCTGAAATTCAGGGAAGATGGTATAGTTTGGTTTTCTTCTTGCAACATTTGTTTTATCCCACTGATTTAGTGACAGTTTCCTGGGACATCAAACCCTGTGAACCTCACCCAGTTTAGATTTGAAGGCCTGTTGGGGATGGGGGGGTCGGTAGTGGTTGGCTCAACAAACTAGTAGATTGGAACCGTTTGTTAAAGAGATAATCCAGATGTTAAAACCATGAGCTTTGGGATTGGTACCTTGGCCCTGAGGGATTTTTGAAGCAAAATGGAGTCTTTCTGTCAGTCACTACAGTGTAGAGTTTCATGAGCCACATCTGAAGGCACTCCTAGCCTCAGTGGAAAAGCAGAACAACTGAGTAGTTGAAAGAAGAAAGGATTGCCATTTTCTTTCATAAAACTCAAATGGATATCAGTACTACCTATAATTTAATTTGTAAAAGATTTTCAAATATTTATTTTTCCTTTATTTAAAATAATTTAGATCCCTGTACAGCTGTGAAACAGTCCTCTTTTAGTTGAGACCCTAGAGAATATTATGAGAATATTTGGGTCATTTTATTTTCTTGAGTTGTCACATTTTTTAGATTTGGATCCTCATAATATGCTTAGAACCATGAAGAATTCTCCCTCCATTTTATAATAAAAAAATTAATATTTAATAAAGCAACTTGACTGACATCCTGGCGAGGGTCATTGGAAATTTGAATCTGGAAATCACTTCTCTTGATTCTAAGCTCAGTTTTCTTTTTTTCTACACCATGCTGCCTTCCTGGAATTGAGCATAGCCTATTTTTTCTTTGTCCATACAGCTTTTGGTGAAAACTAGCTAGCCAAGACTGATAACCCTCACATCCAAATATGTGTGACCTGTCTGGTCACAAGCAGATTATACTCACTCAGACACAACTGTCACTTGCTCAGACCACAGCCTGTGAGAAGATTGATACAAAAACTGTAACAAGAGAGGAGGACAGTTAAATTTACAGTGAAACAGCACTGGACAATTTGCTACTTAGACCAGATTAGCTATAGGTAATTGGCAGTTAAAGAGATCCTGTGTCTTTAAAGTTCTCTAGGATGGATATAGAGCTCTATCTAGCAGAAAAAAAAGTATTATTTTTCTTATTGTGTTTGGACATAAGTAGGGTCAACTGCTGTTTATGTCCTCTGGGCAGAGCCATAGTCCTCTCATGAAGACTCTTTTTCCCATTCTTGGCCTGGAAGAGAGGCCTTGCTCATTACTGAGTTAGGGAAGTGGTGTGATCTATGGCATATGTCCTGATAAAAAGCAATTAATGACCTGAAATGTGTGATTACAAACCAGTCTGTGGGCTGGAAGTCTGAGAGATGGAGCTGGGTTCCAGAGAGGAAACGGGAATTTGAACATTTGTTGTTACAGATACAGGGAATGGGGAATGATTGTCATGGCCTATTTTGGTCCCTTAGCTATAGCCACTCAGAGGAGAGTTCTTGATGATCAGGTACAGAAGAAAGTGCAATAGCAGTGGCAAGTAATTCCAGAATTTGGTACATAGGGAAGTATAGTACAGTTAGGCAGAAGGAGACAAGAGAGGAAAATACATACAGAAACTCCTGCAAGTTGAAAGTGCTTTGTAGTCTCTGTAAGGTGTTGCCCCTCCTGATTCTGTACTTTCTCTGCCATAGAAGTAGCAGGTCAGCACTTTTCATTTCCAACTACCATGTTGGTTATCCTTCCTTCTGTGGTTAAACATCTCTGCAGTGACCTGTCAGAGAGTTGATTATTAACTGCATAAAGCCAGGGATGCTGGAGGGAGCAGATGGAAAGTGGTTTGGCTGCTACAGCCAGACTGGTAAAGAATCCTTGGCGGTTTTTCAGTATATCTTTGGAAAGGTACCATCGAAGTTACTATGAAGGCTGCTGGGTTTGGAAAGCTGAATTTCTTAAGAGGCACCTGGTTGAAAAGTGGTACTCTCAGAAATAGGAGGGTGGTGCTCTCCATAGAGCATCAGGACCACTACTTATTCGTTCTCAGGATATGTTTTCTTTGTTTGCATTCTGGTCATTCAGAAATTCTAGGTAGTTTTCTAGTAGGGAAGGCACTTTTGATAGGTGCATTAATAGAACTTCAGATTTGAAAAAGGCCCTGGACATGTCCAGGTTACTCCTACCACACACAGAAGAATTCTTCATGCAATTAGCTTGACAGGAGATGATGCTTTTTCTGATCACTGCTTTCAGTGATAGAGATATGGCTTCATTAAGCGTTGTGGGTCATTGTTGGGAATTTCAGATAATTACATTTTTTTCTCCTGAACTAAACATCTGTCTTTCTGTAACTTGTACTCATTGGTTCTGTTTATACCCTCAGGATCACAGAATAAGTTTCTCTTCCACATTGCAACCTTCATACCCATCTCCTTTCAGTTAACTCCTTTCCATACTAAAGAATACCAGGTTCTGAGACCTTTTCTCTTATGAAATGGCTTCTTGATGTTTTACAATACTCTTGGCTATCTCTCCATTTCATGAATATCTCGTGGAAAATATGGAACCTGAAAATGAGCACAGACCATCAGATGTTCTTTTCATCTCCAGCTGCTTTTTAAGAAGCACTTAAAAAAAATGTTAATGGCAATATTTCTGCTTACTAGAAAAACCAAAGCAATTTGCCACAACAATTTGGAATTGGGACAAAAAGAATTTGAGGAAGTCTTTTTTTTTTTTTTTTTAACTGATATTAAGGCTGTAATTTTTGAGGTTTGACATTATTATAAGCATTGATTTTGCCTCATATCTTCTCCAGGAATATATGCATTGAGTTTACCCTTAAAATTATAAAAATAATTTGATATTTATGTTTACAGGAATTATTCAAATTTATGCTACACTGAAGTGACTTTAATGTTTCAGATAGTTTTTAACAAGATGGATATATGTATGTTACATAATGGAAAATCTATTGTTTTAACACATGACAACATGACTCAGTGTAAGATTCTTGAAAAATAACTTTCTCTTCAAAACTATAGATTCTTCATTCTTTTTTAACATTTAATGTTACAGAACAGTCTGAATGTTACAGAACAGTCTAAGGTTGGCCTAATTTTTGTTCTTTGTAACTTAAAAATTAATTTCCCTCGTTATTTTCTTTTTGCTGTCCTTTTTCCTTTGAAATAGGATCTTCTGCTATTGGAATAATATCCTCTACTACTCCAGAGGAGTATCTCAAATTTTCTTGTAATTTCTTCCACAGTTTTAGTTCTGTGCTTTTTTGATTTGTGTATGAATTTTAATTGATGTTACATTTTTCATTTCCTTGCATTTTCCTTTTTTTAAAAAAAATTACATTCTTTTAAGTTCTATCTTTTCACTTGACCCTGGTATCTTCTTAATGCTCTACCTTCCTTACTGTCATGCTTTGTTTATCTTGCTCCATACTTGACAGGTCAGCCCATACAGTAGAGTGAGAACTATCAGGAGCTCTCACATTTTCTTGTACTTTATATTCTTTCCTTTATATACCCTTCCAGAGTTTCTGTTCATTACCATCCTGTTTTGTAGAGGAAGAGTTTTTGTTTGTTTTTTAGAGGAAGGTCTTTTGAAAATTCTGTTGTTTTTCCAAGAATAAAAACGCATGGGATTGTTCTAATGGTTTACATTACATACTAATGATGGGGCAGCTCCAGGGGAAAGAGGGTCAAGTGGTAGGTGAATGTGGGTTGTGCTCTAAGCCTTACGACAGTTGCAGAGATTGAAGAGGTGATAAATTATGATGTCGGGCAGAACTATGCTTTAATAATTCTTTGTAGTGCAGATTCAGTTGGCGTTCCCATTTCTTTGCCCTTCATAATACAATTATTTTCAGTATCATGTTTCACTGCCTTATTAACTGTCATTTTCTGCTGTATTCCCAGCGCATAGTTTAGTGCCTGGGACTTAGTAGGCAATTAATTATTTTTTTTTAATGAATCCGTAGATAATATAGAGAATTCCAAGCATTTTACTAAAAATCTCTTCAGAGCTTTTGATCATTTTCAGCGGTATCATATCTCTTAATTCTTCAGAGATTATGTTGCTTTTACCTTGCGGGTCACATTGTTTCATAGTTCTTAGGTTTTCCCTCGTGGTTTTTGTTCATTCTTTTATGAAGTAAGATCTTTGTGGACTCAGTGCCAACTGTGGTCACTTGCTGTTGGCACTAAGCTCTCTACTTGGTTAAAGGATGTATTTTCTTCTCAGTGCGTGTGTGCTAAGTCACTTCAGTCTTGTCTGACCCTTTGTGATCCTAGAGACTGTAGCCCACCAGGCTCCTCTGTCCATGGGATTTTCCAGGCAAGAATACTGAAGTAGGTTGCCATGCCCGCCTCCAGGGGATCTTCCGACCCAGGGATCAAACCTGCATCTTATGCCTCCTTGTTAGCTGGTGGGTTCTTTATCACTAGTCATTTTCTTCTCACATCTGTGGCTAAATGGCAGATTAAAGTGCAGTCCTTTCTCTCTTAAATCCCAGTTGCTCTCAAGCATTCACTTGGTATAGCTCTGGTCTCCTAGGGTGACATCTTCTCTTGAACAGGTTCTCTTGAACCCTGGTTCTTTGACACTGCCTTGAGAGAGAAGGCGCAAAAGTACAATTTGTCTTATCCCTGTTCTATCTATAGCATTTACCTGTTGGGTATTTACTTCATAGGATTCATTGCATTCCCTCTGGTTTCCTCTTTCTGCTCTGCCATCTTCTGAGTTATTTTCTAAATGCACATAGAAAGATGGTAAACAAGGGAGTAAGTAAGAACAGAATTCTTTGGCATCATCCTAAAGTAATATCTGGATGGTATATTTTGGCTGTCAGGTTTTCAAGATGGTACACTCCCCAAGGAAATATATATATTTTCTTTTTTACCACTCACTTCACCCACCCCTCTTTTTAGCTATCTCTGTTCCATGTTGTGAATATGGAACATGTTGATGTTTATCAATACAGTGTCATCAGTCTTACAAGAATAGGGAGACTTATACCACATTCTAGCATTAAGTTTTTTAGTACTGTTCAGTTATTGATAAGGTAATATTTTTTTCTCTGTGTGAGTGTGTCTGTGTGTATCTTCATGAGGATTTTAGTGGGAAAGACTACATTGAATTCTGCTATTTAGATGTAATTTGAAACCTGGAGTTTAATAAGGCTGGCTTAACTGAATGTAAGCTGATGGGTTAAGTCCTCTTTGAGGATTTTCTCCTCTAATTGCAGTTTTTGTCCCTATCCTGATATTGTATTTTTCCCCAGTCCTGTTTACTTTTTTCTTTTGCTTACCTGCAATTAGATACCCTCCCCCTTCCCCATATTATTTTTAGTAGGAACAGGCCCTGTTAGTAGAGGGATTTAGCCTTTGCTAGCCAATGTTCTAAATCTCTGATAATTCAAGAAGAAGTATGGAGAAGTGATGTGAATAAAATTGTACTGGGGGATGTGCCAGGGACGTATTGACTGAGGGAAGATTGCCAGCTGGCAGTGGTAGTAGAAATCAGTCTCTTGGGAATGGGAAACTAGAGGATTCCTAGTTAAATCTTAGCACAGAATCTCCGGGCAGTTGGAAACACTGTACTCTCCCCTGGGGAGATGGAGTGGGAATTAGCTTTTTCCTTGATCCAAAGTGACTTGGTTGGAAATACAACTGAACCTGTTTGTCTTGTCCATTGTGATGTGATAGCCACCTCGCAAGGGACGGTTTTGTGTGGGAGTTTATTTCAGGCTGTCTCTTTGCCTGTATTGTTTCCTTTAACAGCTCTTTACATTTTCTTTTTCCAGCAATGATGTTGTCCACTGGGCATGTACTGACCAATGTGGCAGGTCTGAGAACGTAGCTGAAGCTGAAACTAGGAAAGCTGGGGGCAAGGAAGAGCCTTGAATCTTGAGGTGGGACGTTGACTCTAAGATGTCCTTGAGCAGTGGAGCCTCCGGAGGGAAAGGAGTGGATGCAAACCCGGTTGAGACATACGACAGTGGGGATGAATGGGACATTGGAGTAGGGAATCTCATCATTGACCTGGACGCCGATCTGGAAAAGGACCAGCAGAAACTGGAAATGTCAGGCTCAAAGGAGGTGGGGATACCAGCTCCCAATGCTGTGGCCACACTGCCAGACAACATCAAGTTTGTGACCCCAGTGCCAGGTCCTCAAGGAAAGGAAGGCAAATCCAAATCCAAAAGGAATAAGAGTGGCAAAGACACTAGCAAACCCACTCCAGGGACGTCCCTGTTCACTCCGAGTGAGGGGGCAGCTAGCAAGAAAGAGGTACAGGGACGCTCAGGAGATGGTACCAATGCAGGAAGCCTGGTTGCTGCTATTGCTCCCAAGGGCTCAGAGAAGGCGGCTAAGGCATCCCGCAGTGTAGCGGGCTCCAAAAAGGAGAAGGAGAACAGCTCGTCTAAGAGCAAGAAGGAGAGAAGCGAAGGAGTGGGGACTTGTGCAGAAAAGGATCCTGGGGTCCTCCAGCCAGTGCCCTTGGGAGGACGGGGTGGTCAGTATGATGGAAGTGCGGGGGTGGATCCAGGAGCTGTGGAGCCACTCGGGAGTATAGCTATTGAGCCTGGGGCAGCGCTCAACCCTTTGGGAGCTAAACCGGAGCCAGAGGAAGGGGAGAATGAGTGTCGCCCGCTAAAGAAAGTCAAGTCTGAAAAGGTAAGAGGTGGCCAGATCTGGCTGCCCACTGCCAGTCAGAACTGCCCCGGACTAACCACCTAATGCTATGTGCACTCTGTGGGAGGCTCATTAGTTTGTGGGTAATGACCAATTACAAGGTCAGAGCAGCTGGTAATGATAATGTGGTTTTGTTCCAAATTAGGGGATTCCCTGCAGATTCATTAACAGCAGGCCTGGACATTTTGGAGAAGAATATCTGTTGTTGGGGGCAGCTGCTTGGTAGAATGAATTTTCTATAAGCCAAGAACCTCCCACCTTGTCCTTGTCCCACCTGAGTCACTTGTTACTAGAGATTGGCATCAGCCTTTATGTGGTTCCCAGCTTGACATTTCATCCTTAGAATGATTGATAAACTTAACAACAAGCTTAATAGGCTTTCAGTTGAATGCTGTTTTTAATGGGATATATGGTGATGCTGGGTCTCTGGAAGAGACAAGGGTTAAATAATTTTCATTACATGTAATCTACCAAGTGTTCTATTGGTGACTGCCAAAGAGCAAAAGGACCCATTTGGGGCAAGTAAACAATGGAGCAGGAGGTCCTGAAGCACTTAATCAGCTCTTATGAATTAGTGTTGTGGCCATGAAATTTTGGCCTTGAAAGAGAGTCTTTGGCCACTAACGTATAGTTCTTGGCCAAGTATCTCCCTCAACTATGGGATCAAAGTCTCCTGGTGGTTTAATAGCTGCCAGACAGCGTAATGATACCTTGCCTTCTGCTTGACTTGGAAGGACAGGTGCCTACAGCCCCACCAGGGGCTCTCCTCCTTTGGGAAAATTATCTTAGTTCATGTCTCAGTAAATGGAATTTGCAGGTCTAGAGCAGAGTGGCTGAGTCTAGGGTCAGCTCAGGCTGCCTTAAACTTCTGCAGCTTACACTTTCCTACAAAGTGGCTGGCCTGGTAATGAGCTCTTCATTGGCTCTTGATTTTCTGCTCTCTGCTCACCCTGTGCTTTCAGCTGATCCCAGCAGATGCAATATAAATGGATTTCTCTGTAATTGCATCCGCTGCAACAGGGAATACCTATTTCCATATGTAAGTGTTAATAAATAGAGGCTGGATGTGTATGTTTGGGTGGTAGTGTCCTCTCAGTGCTGGCTTGTGTCTTCTTTGCTGTAGGTATTTTGGTCCTTGCCTCTGGCACATCTATAAGTCTTAGCAACGTCTGGGCTTCCCTGGTAACAGTGCTGTCAATTTTTTTCCACTAATAACCCAATGGTTTATTCCCTTTTACCAGTGGCAGCTGCCAGAGAGACTGCCTGTTTAGGTGACAGATGCTACAGGCCACCTCAGGGGAGTCAAGTCCCAGCAGGTTACTGGCGTGGTGCATCCTGTGCTGGCTGTGATTTACCATTTTCTTTGGGGTGCAGATGGGTAATAACTGTTTTAAAGAGGCCTAGGAGTACCAGGAGTTCTTGCTTCTGTTCCAGGCCCTGTAGACTGTTCCCTACCTCTGGCATCAGGAAGCTTTTGCCACATCTCTATTCATGTTCATAATCTTTGTTCTTTGTGTGCTGCAAAGTGGCCACTTCTGGAGGTGACCTTCACTTTCCTTTCTGTTTAGAACTCTTGACTCATGTTGCAATCTTCTAAGCCCAGTAGTGGTCTGTGGGTGAAAGGATTAATGATGCTTAGCTTCATGTTGGGTTTAAGTCTAAATGTCCTTGAGAGTCTCCAACAGAGAAGCAAATGGAACCCTTTTTCTCTTACAGGTTCAGGGACTAGGTAGGTGACTGCCCTTCGGATTATAATTGGGCTGAAAGGTACAGTATGTTCAGCTAAGAATATATTTTGGTCAAGGGAAATTTGGTTCTTAATAAGGTAGCTGTGTTATACACTTTGTCTCCCAAAAAGACTGAGAATGGGGCAGTGGAATGAGAGAGAAAATGGAGAGAGACTGTGCTTCTGTTTTTGGAGGAAAGATGAAAGTGCTGGGAAGTACTTTTAAAAGAGGAGACTTGCTGCACAGTTTGCTGTTACTCTAGGCAAGAACCTGCTTTCTCAATTCTTTTCCTTGTTCCCTCAATCCTTCTGGACGGTCTGGTTCTGGGGGGTGCCATTCTAAAGCATTTGGCGGTTGGAATAGATAATTATGTAAATAAATGTTTGGAAGTTGCTAGGAGATGAAAACACTGTGCAGAGAGTCAGCATTTCTGGAATGGGAGGAGGGGAAGATGCAAAAGGGAACGCAAATTAGGAATCTTGGAATAGAGCAGCTTTTGAGAAACAAGGACCCCAGGGTTTGGGGCATAAGGGGTTTTTGAGTCAATTTTGATGATTGATACTTTACCTTAAAAGCTAAGTCTTTGAAAACTTGTTTAAGATTTTTCTCTCTGAGCTATGGGCTTGCCTATGGCTTAACTGGTTTGGAATGTTCCGTCCATGTGGGGACAACCAACAGAACCAAAACAGCAAAACAGATGTTTTGATATAATCTAGGAATTACATATGCTGAGCTGGAAACTGTCATGAAGAGGGGAAACTCATACAATTTGGAAAGGTTCTTAGCCGGAGTCTCCTTAACCCATATGCACTCCTCTAGTCCCTTGGAAACAGGAGAGAAGAGAATGGAGTTTGTGGTGTAGGACAGAATTGTTACATGTCTCCCTGCTAGCTAATGAGGAGGATTTGAATATTCAAATGCTCTACTTCAGGATGTTCTCTCTCATCAGGGTATAGGTGTCTCAATCTGCGGCTGAGCAAATTCCTATCAGCAAAAGAAGTGGATTTCCCTTCATGGGATCTCACTGCTGCTCCCCACACTTCTGTCTGGCAAGGCTCACTGTGCTGTTTCCCAGAGTTCTAGGAGAGACCAGAGATGGCTCTTAGCAACTACTGCTGCCCTGAATTGTCCTCGAACACTCCTGCCTCATACTTCCTGCCAGCTGAGGAGATGGGGGAAGGGAATGTTGAAGCATAAACAAGACAGAGCCTTCCGGCTCCTGTCTGCTCCCTTGCCTCTGATTTGATTGATAGGTTGTTAAGTTAGGGATGGAGGGGGAGGTCGGACGAGGGAGGGTGCCGGTCTGAAAGTCCCCAGCTTAGTGCTTGCGCTGCTGCTCTGACAGGCAAGAAAAAGAATTTCCATAGCACCGAAGGCAGTGATCTGTGTGGACTTTGAGGTAGGGCTTAAGCCAGGAATTTAAGGTGAGGCTCCCCCACCCCCTCCGCCGCCCCACGAACCATGTAAAGTTCTAGTGGCTAAAGGATCTAGAAGTTCGCAACCAGAGCTCTCCTTGTCTCTTTAGCTGCTGTTTTTGATCTTGGAAGGTAGAAACACTGCAGTGTGCTTTCCCCATATTTGTGTCTCAGCTTCTGCTGCCCTTAGAATGCTGCATACACATACTTACCACTTCCCTCACTAGTTTAGGATACAAAGAAAGCTCAAGTGTGCTCTTTGCTCTTTTGCCTTCGGATCGTGCTTGCTGTCATATCCTGTGTTCTAAGAGCATCTTCCTTTGCCCTTGATTTTGTTTTCTTGCTCTAGTTTATGCCTTCCAGCTCATTTCTCTCGTGTTGCAATCCCTCATTGCTCAACCAAGGTCAGGTCTCTTTTATTCTTTCTGATCCAAGGCTTTCTCTCTTAACGCCTTCCTCCTTTGCTAGCAGTTCTTTCTCAGCTATCGATGACATAGCAGTGAGCCTTGCTTCCTGAAGCCAAATGTCCTCAAGCGTTTTCCTTCATGGAAAAAATTAAAAAGAAGTTGAGATGATATTTATGGGGGACAGAGATGCATTCTCAAACTACAACGAAGCCTGAGCTTAATTTTAGTTTTTCTTTAGCAGCTGTGTTTTCTACCTGGGTGTTGTAATTCAAGGAGGGCCCTGAGAAAGATTATCTAGTCCAATCTTCTCACTTTATAGAAGAGGGGACTGAGACCAGGGAGGTCATGCGACTTACCTAGACTCTCAGAGGGAGTCGGTGGCAAAGCTGGGGTTTTGTTTACCAGGTTCTTGTGGCATATCGTTACACTGGGATTCTTAACAAATCCTTCATTGTTATGAAGGATTCTGTTTTCCCACTTTAAAGACTACCTTAACAACATTGGGTATATTAATAAATGCCCAGATGCTCTTAAGACTGCTTTCATTGGTTTTCTGTATTGATTATAATATTGTAGACACTCAGTAAACAATAGATCTTTGAGTTTTGCTTTCTTTGGTAAGGTGATGATGTTTACAAAGAACAACCATTTGTATCTGATGCTGAACCTCCTGTATTGTATTATACAGAGGGAAGAATGTTACTTTTAACTCTGTACTTTGAGCTTGACTTACTGAGAGTGTGTGTTTGTGTTCTGGAGTATTATTGATCAGTGAAATTTTCATTGTTATCACTGAGGCATTGCCAGCTCCCTCTTTATTTGGCAATTGCAGGTATGAAAAAACAAAACAAAACCCTGCTTTGTGCTTCTTGAATATATCACTAATAGGCAGACCTTAAATGTATTAATATTGTGGATATTAACCGTTTCATAAAGACATGGTATACTGTTAGATACCATTATCATCTTTCATTCATTCTATGTATTAATTGAGTGCGTTTTAGATTCCAGGTATTGTGCTTAATACCGGATATTTACTGATGAATAGAACAGAAATGGTTGCTGCTCTTTGAGTAGCTTACAGTCTACCGGCTAGGGCAGAGTTCTTGAAATTGTGGCCCATAAAACCATGTGTGTCATATCATTCGAGTGTCAGAAATGCATATCCTTGGACACTACCCCAAATCTGCTAAATAAGTGTTAGGGGTAGGGACCCAGAAAACTCTCCAGATAATTGCTATATACTTTCATGTTTGTGAATTTTCTTTAACCATTGTTAAAGATGGGCACTTCATAAGGTGGGCATTGAGATCCACTTCTAACCTGAAACACCAGTCTTAAACTGCACATTAGCTCTTACGTATAACTTGATGGTTAAGAGTACAAACTCTGGAGCCAAACTACCAGGGTTTGTATCCCAGCTTTGCCACTTATTAACTGAGTGATATTGAACAAATTACTTAACTGAGCTGCCTCCGTTTTCTCGTCTACACGATGAGGAAAACAGTAGTTCTTTACTAGAATTTTTATTAAAGTAAATTAGTTAATCCATATAAAACACTTAGAAAAGTGCTTGGCACATAGGGAACATTCAATAAATATTGGGAAAAAAGAAAAACATGATTTGAATTGAAATATGTCTCAATTGACTCTAGGCAATAATGAGCTGAAATATCACAACATTCCACCTATACAGGAAGCCCAGTATAAACAGATAAGCATGTTGGCTAGGACTTTCAGCACTGTTCTCAGAAGACGTTCCAAACCTGTATTAGGACCTGTATATGCTTGTGATGTGTTCTAAAGGCCTTGGTATTTATAGTGGGGTTTGGTGAGGTAGAAGACCAGAAATTGGTTTCCAGAGATATTGCAGCGGCCTGTTGAAATTCAGGTTTCATATGAATTGAGTTTCCTTTTTGGCCAGAGCCCTGGTGTGGGGTTGAGTATGTTGGATAGATATTGCTGTGGGTTTGCCAGCATGTGCAATCTCATGTATGCTGGAAGAGCACTGAATGTTTTTGTTTCTGCACAAGAGTGCATGGAAAATCTAAGTCCTAGTCCTTAATCTTCCTCCCCCAGTGTGAACTTGTATTTTTGCCATTTGGGTATAAGAGCTATTACCAACAGAGCTCATCCAGGGAGGCAGTAGGGCTTGGGCTTTCAGGCTGGAGGTGGCAGTAACATGCACAGCTGAGATCCTGCCACTGCTGGCTGTCTGAGCCCTCCTCTCTGTGGTGTTCACTCTTCAAGCTATGCTTGAGTAACCCGCCTCCAGAGCTGCTGACAGGGCTGTGTTCAGAGGCCTTGGAAATTACACTGTTCATTTCCTTATCATCCCCTGACCTGCAGTGCAGAGCCTTCTGGTGCAGGAACAAGGCAGAAAGAAATCCAGACGGCTCCCAGCCAGCATGTGTCAGGGACTACAAAGAAGGAAATTGGACTTGCTCACTTAAAAACCATGGGGTTAGGCTTTGATTTTTGGTTCCTGCCGAGAGTTATTTGTGTGTGCGCGCATGTTCTATCTCAGTGTGCATGTATAGAATGAGTCTGTACATGGCAGAGCTGTAGAGGAGGAGTGTCTGACAGTAGAAAGCAGAAAGGAGATTGCTTTTCTCATCAGTTAATTTCCCAGTCTTGCCACTGGATTGGGCCTGGAAGGATTACCATCAGGAAGGTGCCAGGCCATATTAATATTTTAAAATATATATCTCTCTAGATACAGTTTAGTCATGGTTGAGAGCACCTACCCAAGTAGGAAGCTTCCCAGGCTAGCTGAGAAGACATTTTTAACAAATCCTGTTCTCTGAAGTTGTTCATCCTAGATGACATTGACATAGTCAATATTTAAGCTACCTAAGAAAGTAGAGTTTGGCCATTATCGGGTAAAAGGGGTAGCTCTTTTGTGATGGGGGATAGTATGACAAGGAAAGATAGGAAGAATTTATAGCATTTTGTGACTTTTTTTTTAATTTCTGGTGCAAAATTCTATTATGTTTTCAGAGCCTGTCCCTGTGCTTTTGTTTTATGATCTTATGAAACAGTCTACTTCTTTTTTTCTTTTGTCATTTCTCTTGCCCTAGGAGACCCAAAGGAAACACTTTTCAGACTGAAGAAGTACTATGTGTATGATAAGGTTCTTGAGCAGAGTGTACAGTCATTTGGACCTTAATTTTCCTTTTTCTGTATTTCTGCTACTTTAATGTCCCTCGTGTCTCACCTGGTAAAGAATCTGCCTGCAATGCGGGAGACTTGGGTTCCATCCCTGGGTTGGGAAGATCCCCTGGAGAAGGGAACAGCTACCCACTTCAGTATTCTGGCCTGGAGAATTCCATGGACTGTGTCCATGGGGTTACAAAGAGTCGGACACGACTGAGTGACCTTCTCTTTCACTCTCATCTGTAAAATGCTTGCTTTCTGCAGAGCTGTAATATTATGCTATCTGCTTGCAATGTTGGTTGATATAAGAAATGGCCAATGTCATTTGTGATATTGGAGCCCTTGTGAAGTGGGAAAAAAAGAAGTCTTTTAAGCTTTCAGTCCTTAGAGATATTTTTAAACCCTAAGTGTCTCTCTTGTTGGAAGTGCTCTGTAGAGAAGTGTTTTTACATGAGAAACACGACAGCTAAGATGAGAGGGAATTATTTCCTTTTGTTGTTGTTGTTCAGTCGCTAAGTCGTGTTTGACTCTTTGTGACCCCATGAACTGCAGCACGCCAGGCTTCTCTGTCTGTCACTGCTTCCCTGATGTTCATTGAGTCAGTGATGCCATCCAACCATCTCATCCTCTGTCACCCCCTTCTCCTCTTGCCCTCACTTGTTTTGAGCATCAGGATCTTTTCCATTGAGTCAACTCTTCTCATCAGGTTGCCAAAGTATTGGAGCTTCAGTTTCAGCATCAGTCCTTTCAGTGAATATTCAGGACTGATTTCCTTTAGGATTGACTGGTTTGATCTCCTTGCTCTTCAAGGGACTCTCAAGAGTCTTCTCCAACACCACAGTTGGAAAGCATCAATTCTTTGGTGCTCAGCCTTCTTTACTATCCAATTCTCATATCCATACATGACTACTGGAAAAACCATACCTTTGACTATACGGACCTTTGTTGGCAAAGTGATATCTCTGGTTTTTAATACACTGTCTAGGTTTGTCATAGCTATTCTTACCTTCTTGTAAAGCAGTGATCCCTACATCAGCAACATCAGCATTGCACCTGAACACTTGTTAGAAATTCAAGTATCAGATCCCGTCCCATGTCCCCAAATCAGAAACTTCAGGCTTAAGGCCCAGCAATTTACGTTTTACCATTCAGTCTCCCACTGATCATGTTTTGCGTTAAGGTTTGAGATCCACTGTGGTAGAGCACATTTCCTCTTAATAGTGAAGATCAAATTCACCAAAAAGTTTAAAAGGTAAATAACTCTGGACAGTAGGTATGATTTTTTTTTTTTTTTTCCTCCTGGATGATGTTCAGATATATCTTTTTCTTTATGGACAAACTGACAGGAACCTAAAATTAGAAGGAATACCTAAGGATTTGGGAGTTTGAGAGCAGAAGAGATATTTAAATTATTCATAACTTTTCTAATCCTCACTTTTCTCATCTTTAATGTGCGAGTGAATAACTACTGACTTCATAGGGTTATTATGAGTAGATTAAATAAAGAAGGTTAAACACTCAGCACAGTGTCTAGCATGTAAAGTTGAAAGTAAAGTTGTTAGTTGCTCAGTTGTGTCTGACTGTTGGTGACCCATGGACTGTAGTCTGCCTGGCTTCTCTGTACTTTGAATTCTCCAGTTAAGAATACTGGAGTGGACAGTCATTCCCTTCTCCAGGAGATCTTCCCAACCCAGGGATCAAAACTCAGTATCCTGCATTGCAGGCAGATTCTTTACCATCTGAGCCATCAGGAAAGCCCACCTAACATGTAGTAAGTACTCCGTAAATATTAGCTGTTGCTGATGGTACACTGTTACTAGCTATGAGGGGCAGGGTAATTGTGAAATTAAGGAGAAAGGATATCCTTTGAAGAGATAAGCCCCTAGAGGTTTTGGAGAGTAATGAGTTTATGATAGCTAATATTTTGAATCCTGGTTTCCAGGAAGGCTTAGGAAGAGAGTGATTCAGAGCATTTGGAACCATTAAGGTTTGGGATTTTACCATTTGCTGGTTGGTTTGTTGGATTCCTTTTGGTTACAGAGCTGATCTCATGTTGAAGAACATGGCTCTTGCATAGCTATCTCCCATTAATAGCTAAGGTTTGGTATATACTCCAGCCTTCTGAATTATTTTTTTTCAGCATTGGAATGGCTATAAAGTGATTATTTTGTGGCAGGAATGGGGACCTCTTCCAGGGCCCAAGGGTGGGCTCTTCTCTAACACTCAGAAATGTCCAAGGACACACATGTGCTGACAAAGCAAGAGACTTTATTGGGAAAGGGCCAGGTGGAGAGCAGCAGGGTAAGGGAACCCAGGAGGACTGTTTCTTCCTTTTGGTGGTACCTTGTTAGTTCTGTATTCCTTACTAGGACCTCCTGTTTAAGATAACTCATTCAAGTGGTTACTGCCAGGCCTGACCAGGGTGGGTGGTTTCAGTCAGTGGTTCCCCTAACATTTATAGTTTAGAGAGTTTTTTCTTCCCCTCTGTTAATCCTTGAAGAGTGCAGACTTTAGCCTTTTGAAAGGATTAGAATACAGGTAGTCTAAACAGTCAAGAGCAGAATAAGGATTGAGATACTTATTTTTGTGAATTTGTCACTAACTGCAGGAAATAAAAGAGCAGTCCTTAGGTTTTTAGGAAGTGGTCTATTTTCAATTTGAAATATTGTCCACTGAGAGAGTACAGTTTGACTGTGTGCTTGAAAAATACATTTAATTGAATATTTTTAAATTTGAAACCACTGGGTTTCAGCCTTAGTGGCACTACTGCTGCTAAGTCACTTCAGTCGTGTCTGACTCTGTGCGACCCCATAGACGGCAGCCCACCAGGCTCCCCCGTCCCTGGGATTCTCCAGGCAAGAACACTGGAGTGGGTTGCCACTTCCTTCTCCAGTGCATGAAAGTGAAAAGTGAAAGTGAAGACTCTCAGTCGTATCTGACTCTTCGTGACCCCATGGACTGCAGCCTACCAGGCTCCTCCGTCCATGGGATTCTCCAGGCAAGAGTACTGGAGTGGGTTGCCATTGCATTCTCCGAGTGGCACTACTAGCTTGGTTTAAATGAACCAGACCGGGCCATTAAATCCTTTCTTGTCCTTTTTTTTTTTTTTTAATTGAGGTACAATTGACAATAACATTATGTAGTTTCAGGTGTACAATGTAATAATACCATGTTTGTGTTGGAAAATGATCATTTCGGTAAGTTGTTACATTCTCATTGCTACAAAAATTTTTTCTGTGTTAAGAATTTTCACGATTTACTTCCTAGCTACTTTCAGATATGCAATAGAGTATTATTAAGTGTGTGTGTCTGTGTTAGTTGCTCAGTCGTGTCTGATTCTTTGCAACCCCGTGGACTGAAGCCTGCCAGGCTCCTCTGTCCATGGGATTTCCCAGGCAAGAATATTGGAGTGGGTTGCCATTTCCTTCTCCAGGGGATCTTCCTGACCCAGGGATATGTGGTCTTAATTTTCCAGAAATCTATGACACACCAATATAAAATAATAAAGACCTTGTTCCTGAACCTGCTTCTGGACACATTCAAATTAAATGCACTCTTTTAAGAAGAGACAGAATCACTTGAGATAGGAATAGTAAAGGTTCACTGTCTGTCTTTGCTTTTTTTTTTTTTTTTTTGTAAACACAAACTATTTCCTTGAAATCAGGAAGAAATTAAATGTTTTTGAACATAAAGTATTTCCCTGGTGGGATTCTCAATCTCATACCCAAGAAAGAGTAATTATAGTTAGAATGCAAATTGTTATCAGAGATGAACATATACTTGAATATGCTGCAAACTCATAGTTAAAATAATTATGGAATATCATGTTTGGAGCAAAATCATAATGACATAACCTTAAATTTTCATATAATAGTTTTGTTTTGTTTTTTAATTTGACTACACTACATGGTATATGGGATCTTAGTTCTTCAACCAGGGATTGTACCTGGGCCCCTGCAGTGGAATCATGGAATCTTAACCACTGGACTGGCTACGGAAGTTCCCATATAATAAAATTTAAAACATAGTTTTTAGTACTGATACAAGTGTTATTTAGGCTTTCAAAATTTACATTAATCTGTACTTTAGATAGATCTTTTTTGGTTTTGGTGTATGCATATACCACTGCAAAGGAGGAGAAAAAAATGGCAAATGTAGGGAAGAAATCATACAAAGTGACTGCACATTTATATACACCATATTAGTCTAGATCTTAATTCTCTCAGTATGCAGATTTCTAAACATCTGGTAGAGTGTCTGTTTTAGATAAGATATGCCATAAGGCATTTTTCATTTTACTTATACATATGTGCTTAGATTGAGAATGTGGTTGCTTATTACAATTTCAGAAAGAGGTTGAGAAATTCTTTCATTTATATTTGTACTCTGGTATCTCTCCTGTCGATTCCCATCTCTTACAAGGATCAGGTTCTAAAGTCAGGGTTTGACTTCGTCAGAAAGTACCCTTGAAGATTACATGGGTGGTACCATGTTAGAGATTGTCATACAGACGTCACAAAGTCAACATAAACAGTTTTTTTCTTTAGCATTGAAACAAACCATCATTTCTTTGGTTGAAGTCTCATGTAAAAGCTGGCTTTTATTTGAGGACTGAATTGATGAAAACTATGTTTTTGTAAATACTAGAATTAACTGAACCCTTCAAAATACTTACACTATGAGGAGACACAAGGAAATGGAAACCAGGTAAATGAACAGCCAGTTCAAGTTTCGCATCTCTGGTTCCCTCCAGAGTGTATACTCAATAGATGGAATAACTGCAAGGCCCAAACCATTCACATTATTCTTTGTGTTTGTTGTTGTTTTGCCAGTCACATAAAGTTGATTTGTTTATGTTATCTGTTTAGAGTACAAAAGTATTTTATGGCCAAAGAAATCTTGGGCTCCACTTTCTCTCTATAGTGTAAGATTACATGTCTGTGGATTGAATCCAGCCTAATGATTATTCTTTTGTAGCATTCCTACCAACATAAATATTCTTGAGCCTGGTCTCTTTTTTAGGTCTAGTGCCTTTGGTAGCCTCTTTCAGCTACTCTTCATTTTCTATCCTTTTCTGATTTAGAATCTAAATCATTCTTTTTAAATATCTTGTAGTTGTTTTATAATAATTGTTTTTTGTTATTTATGATACTCAGTTTTGTATTTGTGAATAGGTCCTGCCCTAACCAGATGGGGTTATATTTAGTTATGGAGATTTAGAGAGGGGGCTTTTCTCTTCCTCTCCAACTGAAAATAATTAACTAGAAAAAAAATAGTCATTTTTATATGTTCTACCATGGGTATTCATTACAGTCTGGGCATAGCATTGGTTATATCAAGAAAACCACTGTACTACTGACTACAAGTTTTTATCCATAGTTTGAAATCACTATTAGCTACTGCTTAGGGATGATACTGTTGTGAATAGAATGCCTTATTTGCAGGCTTGGTGCCAGTACTATGCTTTTGGCTGTGTACTGGTGGCAACTGTTGGCCAGCACATTGCAATTGTCCTATAGGACTAGAGAGACAGAAGTTTTCATGTTGAAGCGCTAAGTGCAAATGTTTCTGGGTGTAGGCCAGTACATCACTGAGGAAGAAGAAAAGTACAGTTTGCCACTCCCTGGGAAGCAATCTGGCCAGGTCAAGCCTCCCAGAACTTAAAGTTTATTGATTTAGGAAGGTCTGGGGGTTTGTCCCTCAGCCTTTGTGATATGGAACTTATTTTCAAAGCAAGGGAAGGGATGGGATAGAGCAACTTAAAACTAATGTCACTTCTCAAATCTCTAATGCCCCTTTTAGAACTAAGCAGGTGGTGGTGGTGGTTTAGTTGTTAAGTTGTGTCCGAATCTTGCAATCCCATGGTTGTAGCCTGCCAGGCTCCTCTGTCCTTGGGATTCTCCAGGCAAGAATACTGAAGTGGGTAGCCATTTCTTTCTCCAGAGGAACTTCCTGACCCAGGAACTGAACCCAGATCTCCTGCATTGCAGGTATATTCTTTACTGTGAGCTATGAGAGCAGAGCTAATATCACACAAAGAGGAGAAGATTGATTGTTGTTTAGAAACTGACTAGTTAGGGCTATCCCTAGCTTCTGCTGGGTTAGTGACCTGAAGTGGCATTTAATGTAGAAAAAAGTCTGGGAAAGTAGTTGAAAAGTAATACTCCAGTGACATTTTCATGTTTGATTAAAACTTTTCAGATTTTTCATTTGTTTTTATTTTGTAGTTACATTTCATCTTCTATTTCATATCTAAACAAAAGCAGGAGCAAAAGGCTAGGTAAATCACACTTTAATCCTTCCCATTCCCTTGCCTGGTACTAAGGAAAGCTTATTGAAATGAACTGGGAGCAGCTGGATAGGTATGCTTGGAAGATAGTGAGGAGGTAGTGGAGCTGGGCTTTGAAATGGTGTGTGTGGGGAATAAGTACGTAAATATAAACTTTGATGGTTTAGTTTTATTTTTAACAAATAAATACTTTCCTTATCACCTGTTTACTTGCCATTGGCAAGAAAAACAGCAAATGGCTGGTTTACCACCCTTTAAGGATGGTTTTAACTAGGAATTGGAGATAGGGTAGTTTAGGAGTTGATAGAAAGAGGTGATATCTTTGGTGTAAGTAATACAAAAAACAAACTTTTAAAGGAAACTTAATCTTATTTATTTACTTAATTTACTTATTTATTCTTTTGGCCAAGCCAAGGGGCTTGCAGGAGTTCCCTGACCAAGGATTGAACCTGGGTTATGACAGTGAAAGTACAGTAGACTGTGGCTTCCCTGATAGCTCATTTGGTAAAGAATCCGCCTGCAATGCAGGAGCCCTGGGTTCAATTCCAGGGAATGGATCGGGAAGATCCACCCCCTGGAAGAGGGATAGGCTGTGGTGGTGGTTTAGTCATTTAAGTTGTGTCCGACTCTTGCGACCCCACGGACTGTAGCCTGCCAGGCTCCTCTGTCCACAAGGATTTTCCAGGCAAGAATACTGGAGTGTGTTGCCATTTCCTTCTCTAGGAGATCTTCCCGACCCAGGAATCGAACCCAGGCTACCCAATGCAGTATTCTGGCCTGGAGAATTCTATCGGCTGTATAGTTCATGGGGTCGCAAAGAGACACGACTGAGCGACTTTCACTTTCACCAGAGAAGTCCCAGAAACTTAGGTTTTAGTGTAGTTCTGTTAATAAAAATATTTTTTTCTTAAATATTCTTGTGTTAATCTTATCTTAGGAATGGTTCCTTATCATTACATTTATCCTGCTTATGTTCTTCTACATGTTTCAGAAACATTTCCAAAGTTTGACTTATAGCTCCTGAGTAATAAGTCTAGTAGAAGGGACAGAATGTAATCAAATAAGTACATAAGCTTATGAAGGCTAAGGTCAAAGAAAATATCCATGAAGATATCTGAAGAATGAATAGGATCAATAGTTAGTTAGGCGAAGGGAGTAAAATGAATGGACAACCAAGTGGAAATGTCCCTTAAGGTCCGGAGGTTATGAGAGAAAATTGGAAATCTAAAAATGTGAGAGTTACTAATGTGAACAAATAAATGATAATTGATGCCATGAAGGTGGGTGAGCTTACCCAAGAAGAATGTGTCTCTTGAATGAAACAAAAAGAAAGGGGCCCAGGATAGATTTCTGAAGAGCACCAAGGATATAGCTAAATAGATGGCCTATTAGGCAGTGCTTCCGTGTGTAATGGAGAGAATATAGAACTGCAACAGGGGACACAAAAACATTTAACGTCTACAAAAACATTTAAAAATTCTCTGAAAGTGATTATAGAACTTGCTTAGTTCTGTAGTTAGATTTGGACTGAGTCATACTTTAAGGGGAGAAAGCAATGGCAACCCACTCCAGTACTCTTGTCTGGACAATCCCATAGATGGAGGAGCCTGGTAGGCTGCAGTCCATGGGGTCACGAAGAGTTGGACACAACTGAGTGACTTCACTGTCACTTTTCACCTTATGCATTGGAGAAGGAAATGGCAACCCACTCCAGTGTTCTTGCCTGGAGAATCCCAGGGACGGGGGAGCCTGGTGGGCTGCCGTCTCTGGGGTCACACAGAGTCGGACACGACTGAAGTGACTTAGCAGCAGCAGCATGCTTTAAGAAAAAGTGCCTTGCCCGTGCTGCTTGTGAACAATGAAAGAGTGATCTTTGGTTTTTACTTTAACCACTTTCCATACTTTTCTGCTTTTCACAGCCTCTTCCAAATCATACTTAACTTCACCATGGAATTAAAATGAAACCATAGACTTTGTAGTTAGACCTGTGTTCGAACCCCAGCACTGCCACTTAATAGATGTGGAATCGAAAACTTCCTCTCTGGATCTCATTTTCCCTAAATTTTTATGGATTAAAACCACACTGTAAGTGCACAGTATATGGTAGTCTAGTAGTTGTTAACCAGCAACAAATGTTTGTTCTGTTTTCTTTTTTTCTTCCTTGGAACTTCTCCTGTTTTTCCCAGGCAGGGTGATTTTTTTTTTTTTTTTTAATCTGTGATCATGTTAACCACAGCTTTTCTGCTAGAGCAAAGGAGTTTTGCATTTTTGGTAAAACCCCTTACTAGAGAGGAAGTAGAAGGAGGGCTTCTAGAAGGTAATCCAGAAGTTTCAACAACAGCATCATTGGTAGTTGGGGCTAGGGGCAGTCAGGTGTATTGTAGGATGTTTAGCAGCGGCTTTGCTTTTACCCAGTAGGTGCCAGGAGCATTCCCCCCAAGCTGGGACAACCAAAAATGTTTCCACTCATTGCCAAATGTCCCTGAAAGGACAGAATTCCATTTGAGAACTGTTTGCTAAAATACTTTTTCTTGATATGTGTGTACAGGACTGTGTTTATGTAATTTTATGTTTATGAAAATGCAGTGAGTTGTATAATAAATGCAGTTTCCTGTTGCAGATGTTATGTTCCCACACACACAAAAATCTGTAATTCTTTTTTCACCAAAAGCAATAGAGAACCAGGCACTAATCAATAACTGTGTCTAAATATGTCTACATTTTCATCCTCTTTCAATCCCTAAAAGATGGGGTAGAATTAGCGGGAAGAGGGGTCTATGGTAGGATGGAAAGGCAAAAAACAGTCTCAAAACTTGGCTTCCAAACGTCTCTTTTTAACTCCTAGTTAGTAAGATGTTGAATTTCGAAGATTTCAGTATTGAACTCTGGGTTCAGGACAGAGTTGAATTATTAGCGAAACATGTACCTCCCTTCCCACCCTCTCCTATACTGTGACAGCAAAAGAGGTCACCCAATTTGGGGACCCTCTTTCAACTCTTGGGACCTCACTGAAGTTACTTCTGAAAGTGTTTGCTTTTATCTTTAATATAAAACCTTTTGGTTTTTCTCTGCTTGGTATGGGTGAGTAGTGTCCTTCCGTATTGGATCATGTTGACTGCTCCCTGTGAATACTAACTGTCCCCAGAGAAGTCCTTGACTAGGACCTAAGCTGGAAGCAGTAAGTTAAGTAAACCACCTCAGTGTCTTAAGCGGAGTCCAAAAAAAGATCCCGTTTTGAAGTCTGAACGATCCTGTAAAGAGAGGGCAGGCCTTAGGCCAAACAGCCTTTGAGGTGGTAACTGGCTCATAAAGGAGAACTGGCATGTGCCAACAGAATCTCTCATCCCGGCTCCAGAGTTGGCTGAGGCGGGAAATGTGTGGAAGCCTCTGTAAGTGGAAGGATTGTTCTTGGCTTTGGCTATAGTGTAGCTGGAAACAGCAGGGCAGGAGCTTGGACCTGATCTCTAGCGTCTGGGTATTTCTCTGAGAAGAAGGGTTTTTTCCCTTCTTTTTCTTGTTGATATTTTTCCTCTCTCCTCCCCCCTCCTTCATATTAACATTTCAAGGTACAGGATATGGCTGGATATTGAGTGTTTTACAGCTCTTCTATTAATATTGGTCTGCTAAGACGAAAGCCAGAAGGGATTTAACTAGGTAGAATCAAGGCTCATAACTTTTATGAAAGTGCCCCGAGCAAGGTATCCTCAATTTATTTGGAAATGTTTAAGTTTTACTAAAATCCCATCATTGCCAGCATGTTTTTTATAAAGAGGATAGACAGCCATGGTGGCTAAACCAAGGAGAAACCTTCAGACCTGAAGTTGGCAGCAATGCAAGCCATCTGAGTTCAAAAGGAGAGCATTGGTATGGCAAAAAAATGCAGCTATGTCTCTGGACCCCTGTCCCCTCATTATTCTCTACTGGCCCTGGCAGCTGCCAAAGCTTGCTCAATAGAGTTGTGGGCTGAGGATTGTTTCTTAATCCTTGTAAAGAGTACCAAACCTCAGCTGTGTTATCTAGGCTCTGAGCCTCTGGCACTTGGCTAAGGGACTTGCTGAGGCATCTGGTGACTCTAGACAAAAGCCTATTTTGTCAGTGAGAAGATTGGGGCAAAGTACAAGCATTGTTATCTCTGATGCCCTCAGGGCAAACTGTCTACTTGGCAAGTGGGAGAATCTTGACCTTGTGAATTATAGCAACCTCTCCACTGGGTTTTAGGTTTCTTTGAGGTTATTTTCTATTTGTCTACTACTAGTGCTTTAAAAAAAAGTTTTAAAAATAAGAGCACTAAGTGCTTTATTATAAATGCAGAAGGTAAAAGGAAGAAGAGAAAAATCTTGTTTAATTCTACCATATTTATTTTATTCACAGAAGAATTTTAATGTTGTGAAACTGGTTGAGATTAGTTCACAGTTGGTTTGTACATGACCTGTACCTCATGAAGCTCAGCCTTGTTCCCTTACGCATCTTTTATTTTACCATTTGAGAACTGACCTGGTCTGGCTTTACTTGGCTAGATTTCATTTCATTTGATGAAATCTCACCCTGGAGTATGAAGTTATCTTCCATATTTAAGTTTTTGTAACTTGTCTCAAGCCAGGTTTTTATATTCATCTGTGATTGTCTTTAGAAGGCTGGTTGTTTGTTTTTTTAAATTACTGATGGTGAATTAGTCTGCTGGGGAAAATGATAGATAGCTGGAAAATTTGGGGGCAAGCTATGAACCGAACAGGTTATAAATGGAGGTTTTTACCCCTCATACATATTTTTTTAAATTAAGGTCACATTTCCTTTTTTTAAGTGTTTAACTCAGTGGTTTTATAGTCACAAAAAATGATGGTGCAGCCATCACCATTTCTTAATTCCAGAATATTTTCATCACCCCAGTTAGTGGTCTCCTCTCTCTCTCTCTGACACACACATGCACACGCAAATGCACGCGCGTGCGCACACACACACACACACACACACACACAGCCATTCTCCCTTTGGAATCCCACAACACGTGACCTTTTTGTGTCTGGCTCCTTTCCCTTAACATAATGTTTTCAAGGTTCATCCATGTTGCACCATGTATCAGTACTTCATTTCTTTTTATAGTTGAATAATGTTCTGTTATATGGATATATCACATTTGTTTGTCCATTCATCATTGATTGACATTGGATTATTTATACTTTGGGGCTATTATGAATAATGTTGCTATGAACATTTATGTATCAGTTTTTGTATAGACATGTATTCATTTCTCTTGGGAATATACCTATGAGCAGAATTCCTGGGTCATGTGATATTTAACTTTTAGAGGGATTGCTACCTTTTTCCTAAAGCAACTGCACCAATTTTCCATTTCTACCAGCAGTGTATGAAGAGTCCCATGTCTCCACATCCTCACCAGCACTTGTGATTGTCCGTTTTTTGATAATAGCTATCTCAGTGAGTGTGAGTGGTATCTCATTGTGGTTTTGATTGACATTTCCCTTCATGTGCAGCTTATCCCTTCATGTGCATATTGGCCACTTATATATCTTCTTTGGAAGTCAAGTCTATTCAAATACTTTGCTCATTTTTTTTTCTCTAAAATTTTTGTTTTGTTTTGCCCATATTTTTAATTGAGTTGTTTGTCTTTTTATTGTTGAGTTGCAAGTCTGTCTTTATTCTGGATACCAGTCTAGTCTTTTAATAAATACGTGATAGGCAAAATTTTCTGCCATTTCTGTAGACTGTCTCCTCAGTTTCTTGATAGTATTCTCTGAAGCCCAGAAGTTTTAAATTGTGAGAGAGTTGAGTTCATCTTTTTTCCTTTAGTTGCTTGTGCTTTTTGGTGTCATATTTAATTAATTAATGTATTTATTTTGCTGTGCCTTGGGGCTTGCAGGGTTTTAGTTCCCTGACCAGGGATTGAACCCGGGCAACAGCAGTGAAAGCACCATGTACTAACCACTGGATATCCAGGGATCTCCCAAGGTGTCATATTTTAAATCACTGTCATGAAGATTTATGTCTATGCTTTGTTCTCTGTTTTATGATTTTAGTTTTTACAGTTTGATCCATTTTGAGTTAATTTTTGTACATGGTGTGAGGTAAGAGTCCAGGTTTATTCTTTTACATGTGAATATCCAGTTTTCCCATCACCATTTGTTGAAAGTGAAGGTGAAAGTGAAGTCACCCCATCCCGTGGCTGTAGCCCACCAGGCTCCTCCGTCCATGGGATTCTCCAGGCAAGAGTACTGGAGTGGGTTGCCATTTCCTTCTCTAGGGAATCTGCCTGACCCAGGGATCGAACCCAGGTCTCCCACATTGCAGGCAGACGCTTCAACCTCTGAGCCACCAGGGAAGCCCCCATTTGTTGAAAAGGCTGTTTTTTCCCTATTGGATTGTCTTGACATCTTGAAGAGAACTAACTGACCATAAATGTATGGGTTTTTATCTGAGCTCTCCATTCTGTTCCACAAATCTCTGTGTCTATCCTTATTCCAGTAGTACTATCTTGATGACCACAAGTTTTTTTTTGTTAAGTTTATTTATTTATTTGGCCCTGTTGGGTCTTGGTTGTGGCACACTTGGGATCTTTGTTATGTCATGTGGATCTTTTGTTTTGGTGCATGGGCTTGGACTCAAGTGTGTGGGCTCCGTATTTGTGGTGTGCAGGCTTATTTGCCCCATGGCATGTGGGAGTTTAGTTCTCCGACCAAGGATTGAACCTGCCTCCCCTGCATTGCAAGGCAGATTCCCAACCACTGGACCACCAGGGCAGTCCCAATTACTATAGCTGTATAGTAAGCTTTGAAACCAGGAGTTGTGAATTTTCTAACTTTGTTCTTCTTTTTAAGAGTTTTTGAATTCTGACTCCTTTGCATTGCCATAGGAATTGTAGAATCAGCTTGTTGATTTCTACAGACAAACAAAAAAAGCTAACTAGGATTTTATAGTGAATTGAATTTGTCACATAATTTACAGAGTATTGCAGTCTTAACAGTTTTCCAGTTTATGAACATGGGATATTTTTCCATTTATTTAGATGTTTAATTTCTTTCAATGATGTTTTGTGGTTTTCAGAGTACAGGTCGTACACTTTTGTTAAATTTATTCTTAAGTATTTTATTCTTTTGATGAAATTTGTTCTGTTTTTCTTTTTCACATTCTTTTCACATTTAGGTTATTACAGAATATTGGGCAAAGTTCTCTAAGCTATGCAGTAGGTCCTGGTTGGCTATCTGTTTTAAATATAGCAGTGTGTACACGTCAATCCCAGGCTCCCAATCTGTCCCTCTCTGCCTCCCTTCCCTGCTGGTAACTGTAAATTCTCTAAGTCTGTTTCTGTTTTGTAAATAAGTTCATTTGTGTCTTTTTTTTTTTTTTTAACTTTCTGTGTATAAGTAATATCGTGATATTTGTCTTTGTCAGACTGACTTCACTTACTATGATACTCTCTAGGCTCGTCCATGTTGCTGCAAGTGGCAGTTTATCCTTTCTAATGGCGGAGTAGTACTCCATTGTATGTATGTACCACATCTTCTTTATCCATCCATCTGTTGATGGACATTGAGGCTTTTTTAGCTTTATTTATTTATTTAATTTGGTGGCTATGGTGGGTCTTCGTTGCTGCATGTGGGCTTTCTCTAGTTGTGGTGAGTGGGGGCAATTGTCTAGTTGCAATTCAAGGACCTCTCATTGCAGTGGCTTCTCTCGTTGTGGAGCACAGGCTCAAGGCGTTTGGACTTTAGTAATTGCGGCAAGTGGGCTCAGTAGTTGTGACTCACAGGCTCTAGAGCTTGAGCTCGGTAGTTGTAGCGCACAGGCTTGATGCTCTGTCAGCATGTAGGATCTTCCCAGAGCGTGGATTGAACTGGTGTCCCTTGCATTGCAAGGCGGATTCTTAACCATTGAACCACCAGGGAAGCCCCTAAAATGGAATTTTGAAGGGAACATTTATACTCTTGAGATTTAGGAGTATTTTTATTTTTTTAATTTTAAAAAATTTTGACTGCTCCATGCTTATGGAAACTCAGTTCCCCTACTAGGGACTGAACCTGGCGACAGCAGTAAAAGCCTGAAATCCTAACCACTAGGCCACCAGGGAACTTTATTTTTCATAACAAATAGTCCTGAGGTAGGTGGGTGTGTGTGTGTATTTGGAGAAACCTGTGTAATGTAAAGTATAAGAGATTGAGAGCACCTGAATTCTAGTGCCCATTCTACCACTTCAATTATATAACAGGACATTTTGGTTTATTCTCTGTGCTCCCTTCATTAATGCTTTCTTTTCATTAGATATTTATTAAACGTCTGGTTTGCCCTATACATATTTGAGGGTAAAACGACTGAAGTCGTTGTCCTCTGATATAGCCTCTTAGACTCTGTGCCAACAACTTCCGTTTTTTTATCTAAAGATAGAGGTGTTGGGCATATGTTTATTTGTGGGCATGTGTTAAGACCCTGCTTATTTTCAGAGTTCAGTATGGCTTTGGTGTTAAGACTGGCCTTATAAGCAGATAGCATACGTGTCAATCTTATACTCTCATTTTTTAAACTACTGTAGTCACAGCTGCTGCTACTAAGTCGCTTCAGTCGTGTCCGACTCTGTGTGACCCCATAGACGGCAGCCCACCAGGCTCCTCTGTCCCTGAGATTCTCTAGGCAAGAATACACAACAAGGACCTCTAAATCCTTGTCCTCTGCCCTGACCTCTTTCTAAAGTTTGGCCATGGTTTCCAGCTACCTAACATTTCCTTACTCGGTTGCCCCAAATATAATTCAAACTCACAATGTCCAAAGCAGATTGTTCCTAAAGCCCACCTCATGCTTACTCAGTTTCAGTAGTGGGATTATTTCCTTCCTTTCACCCAAACTAAAAACTCCTGAGTCACCCTTACCTTTTCCTGTCTGCTCACATCTAGTGTATCACAATGACCCTTTGAGAGACCCTCTCCTGTTTATCTCTTGTTATGGCCCCTCTTTTCTGTACTAATTTCCACTTTTTTGTTCAGACATTTTTCATTTCTTACCTAAACCAAACTCTACTCTCACCCCCTTTGATTCCCACTTGGTAAATTAATTGTCATTCAGGACCCAGCTTGAATGTCACTTCTTTTTGGCATATTCTTATTAGCCAAGTCCTCAGGCTTCAAGGTGAAATTAAACAGCTTTCTGTTAATATTATGGAGCGTTTGAATATTGTATAGGTATTAATAACATCCATTGAAAAAATCATACAGACTTGAGTTTGAATCCTAGCTAGTTAGTAGCATATTATGCAGCTTCTCTAAGCCTCTGCTTCTGTGGTGGCTCAGAATCTGCCGGCAACGCAGGAGATCAAGGCTCAATCCCTGAGTCAGGAAGATCCTTTGGAAAAGGGAATGGCAATCCACTGGTCTTCTTGCCTGGAGAATTCCATGGACAGAGCAGCCTGGCAGGCTACCATAAGGTCACAGAGAGTTAGACACGACTAGGTTAAAGCGTCTGCCTCTAATATGGGAGACCTGGGTTCGATCCCTGGGTCGGGAAGATCCCCTGGAGAAGGAAATGGCAACCCACTCCAGTATTCTTGCCTGGAGAATCCCATGGACAGAGGAGCCTGGTGGGCTACAGTCCATGGGGTTTTACCAGTCCATGGGGTCACAAAGAGTCGGACACAACTGAGCGACTTAACTAACTAACTAAGCGACTAATACATACACGCACTATCTAAGCCTCAGTTTCCTATCTTAAAGTAAAACTAATAATTACTTCATAGAGCATAAGTAAAGACTAAATGCAGTTATGAAGGTAGTGATTATAGTAATCCTGGCCATGATATATTGAACATTAAACACAATATAATAGTTGTTTCAAATTGCGTATTAAAAGCGTCTAACTTAGTGCCTATTGTATAGCAGACATTCAGTTAAAAAAACGCTGATGTTTTGTGTTGTCTTCCTCCACTGAGCGAGAATCATGCCTTATTTTTATGATAGTGTGGTAGATCATCAATAAACAGTTGTTAAATTTGAATTTATTTACTGTGATCTGATGAAATGTTAGGAGGGTCTTATAACATTCCCTGCCAACTTGACTGTAGTTCCTTTGGGATTTAAAGGTTTTGAGTTTCCTATTAAAGTACATAACCCTGGAGAGAGATAATACCTTGCTATGTTAGCAAGAACTATCCTGTGGGAATTATTTGTTTATCAGCTACTTTCTAATCTGCAGAAGATCTTGCAGGATGAGACTGGGTGAGGAAGAAAGGGGAGAGGAAGAGATCTGAGCTCATAGTATCATGGGGAACAAAATCGCCGTTTCCCGTTTGCCACAGAATTATTGACTCTCTTTCCTAATTTGTAATGAACATCACGCCACCTAATATGCAGGGGCAACATTTGGTAGTCTTGGCTCTGCTGTAGAGCCACAGGATTAGACCATGTAAAAGTAAGTCATTTCTGTTCCCTGAAAGTCTGAAGTAGTTACCACTGTGATGTTACTAGCGTGATTGCAGACTCACTCCCTGTGTAGACAGTTAATAGCTTTATATTTAGTACTGAGAGAGAGGATATTCTAGACATAGTTCCTAATTTTGGCCAACTGTCTTGTAAATGGATGTCAGCTATCACCTACCTAATGAACTGCCCAGAGGATTGTTGAGCACAAGATCAGATGATAAACCTAAAAGCACTGAAAAGGCTACGCAAATGCAAAGTGTATTATCCCAGAGTCTAATACAGTAAGTCTCCTACATTCAAACAAGTTCCGTTCCCAGAGCGCATTCCTAAGTCCAGTTTGTTCATCAGTCCAACAGAGTTACCTTAGGTACCCAACTAACACATAGTACTGTATTGCACTAGGGTTATAATACTTGTCATACACATAACATAGAAAACAAACACAAAAACTAAAATATTTTAAATCTTGCAGTACAGTACCTTGAAAAGTACAGTAGTACAGTACAACAGCTGGCATACAAGGCACATTCGTTTGTTTGAAAGTTCGTAACTTGAAGGTTTGTATGTAGAGGACTTACTGTACATGACTTTGGAAAACTCGTTTAACTTCCTAGGCCTTGGTTTCCTTATCCAGTTGGGTACCTAAGGTAACTCTGTTGGACTGATGAACAAATGAAAAACTTGGTTTCCTTATCTCTATCAGTTCTAAAATTCTGGGATACTCTATTCTGTCTTGCCTTTTAACTGATGTCCCTTGCTTCCATGCAATCTCAGCACGTCAGCCATAGTTGCTCTATTAAAGCTTGTCAGTCGCTATCATTTCTTTCCTTAGAACCCTCCACTGACCCTTTGTTTCATCCTGTTAAATCTGGTGGTCCATAATGCCGTGCATGGTCTGTACTTCTCCCTTCCGTGCCTCTATGACCTCATCTCCTGTTTCCCCCCCTCCTCAACTCCCCTCCAGCTTTTCCTTTGAACATGTCAGGTGTGTTTCAGGCTCTCACACTGAAAGTTTCAGCTTCTAGAATTCAGAGGCAGCAGCATTATCAAGTCCCTCATCTCCAAGTCTTTACTCACGTCACTCTGTTTTAAATTTGCACCTGCCTCTGCACTGCCTCCTGCTTACTCCTTTACCCAGTCCCGTTATTTTTTCTCAGAGTATGTATCTCCTTCCAATGTACGAAATGTGTACTTTATTATAATGTTTATTGTCTGACTCTGTCTTAGACTGTAAGCTCTATTCACCCTTGTTTCCCAAGCACCTTTCATAGTACTTGCCCCATTAAATATTTGTTAAACATGTGGATGGGCTGTGCAGTATGGTGAATACTAATCTCATTTTTAGCTGATTTAAGCTTCAGTTGACTCATTTATGAAGTGCTGGTTTCTTATCTCTATCTTTTTTGTAAGAGGTTTTCCTCAGATATTTGATAGTCTTTGGGTGTCTGCTCATGTTTTAAACATCTTTGAGATGGAACACTCAATGATTGGAAGCTGAGTGCATCAGCAGAGCATAATATAGTGAACTTCACAGTGAGATGGTTACTAAGTTGGCAAACCCCAAATTTCAATATCTCTAGGTCTTTCCTCATGAGTTTACCAGATTTCCTTAGAAAAACCTCTTCTAATCCTCCTGCAAGGTAAGGACTTCCTGCCAGCTTTCTTTGTCCAAGTGAAAAAAGAGGACTAGGGTCTCAGTCTTCAGCAATCAGTATGCTGAAGTCCACATTTAACCCCCTTATGTTAGATGTTCCTTGTGCCCTCCCCTATGCCTGAAGTACTCTAGTCCAGAGATTCTCTCTTTGACACTTTCCAGAGAATAAATCTCTAGGCTTCTTAGTTGGGGAGGGTATCTGAGTGAGAAGAAGGACTAAGGATATAATTGTTTCTGAAACAATTTTCAACCAGCCTTATTCAGACTAAATCACCAGGCTACCACCTACCCACTCCCAGCTTGAGTTTATCTGGCACCACCAGTTCCTGAGCTCTTGGAGATAAACTTCTGTGATGGTGATAGGTATAGTTGAAAGTTTTCTCTGTTGCAGGATTAGTAGTCATCATTCTTATGTTCACTTAGTCTGTTTCAGTACTTTTATTTGCCTTCTAGATTCCAGGATGTTAACTGTTGTCTCCTCCTCTTCCCTTCCTTTTGAGTTTATCTTTTAGAAAATCCTTCAGTGTAGTTTTAATGTGTTTTTGTCTACTGTATTTATTATAGCTATTTTCTTCTCTGCCATTTGCGTTGTTAAAAAATATTTATTTATTTACTGGCTGCATCAGGTCTTAGTTGCAGCACCTGGTATCTTTCTTTGTGGGCACGTTGGCTTTAGGTTCAGTGGTTGGGGCTTGCGGGCTTAGTTGCCCCATAGCATATGGGATCTTATTTTCCTGACTAGGGATTGAACTTGTGTCCGCTGCATTGGAAGTTGAATTCTCAGCCACTGGACCACCAGGGAAGTTCCTGTCTTTTGTTTTTAATTGACATTTTATTTGAGATAATTATTTAGAGTCACATGTAGTTAAAAGAAATAATACAAAGATTTCCTTGTACACTTGACCCATTTTCCTCCAGTAGTAACATTTTGCAAAACTATAGTATAATATCAACCAAGATAATGACATTGATACAGTCCAATCTTGCTCACCCTTGTTTGGTTTTGCTTGTTTCTATCCAATCTTATTGCATGTGTAGGTTTGTTTATCTACCACTATCAAGATTCTGACCCAGTCTACCACCACAGTCAGCGCGATTCTCTCAAGATTCATCAGGGTTTTTGTGTGTATCAGCACATTCCTTTTTATTTCATTCCTTTTTATTTCATTCCTTTTTATTGCTGAGTTTCTGTGGTATGGGTGTGTATGTGCCACAGTTTCAGCAGTCACCTGTTGAAGGACGTTTGGACTATTGCCTGTGCTGTGCTTAGTTGGTCAGTCATGTCTGACTCTGTGACCCAATGGACTGCAACCTGCCAGGCTTCCCTGTTCATGGGTGTTCTCCAGGCAAGAATACTGGAGTAAGTTGCCATGCCCTCCTCCAGGGGATCTTCCCAACCTGGGGATTGAACCCAAGTCTCCCACATTGCAGGCGGATTCTTTACCAACTGAGCCACCAGGGAAGCCCTGGACTGTCCAGTTTGGGGTTACAATGGGAAAAATTGGGGTGAATGTTCCTATACAGGCTTTTGCAAACATAAGTTTTCATTTCTTTGGGATAAATGCCCAATAGTGCAGTTGCTGGGTCATATGGTAATTGTATGTTTAATGTTTTAAGAAAGTGCCGAGTTATTTTTTCCAGAGTAGCTGTACCATTTCGCATTCTTATCAGCAGTGGATGAGAGATCCTTTTTTTTCCCCCACATCCTTGTCAGTATTAGCAGTACTTTTACTTTAGTCCTTCTGGTAAGTGTGTAGTAATGTTTCATTGTGATTTTAATTTGCATTTCCCTAGTAACTAACAGTTTTGAAGTTTTTTGTGTACTTGTTTGTCATCACATAACCTATTCAGTGAAATGTCTCTGAATGTCTTCTGCCTTCGGTTAGGGTCAGTGATTCCTCCCACTTCACTTTTCTTTGTCGAGATTGTTTTGGTTATTTATATGGAAAGGCCAGTGCCTTTAGTTTATCTGTATCTACAGAGAACCTTGGTAGGATTTTGATAAAAATTATGCTAAGGGGAGTATTGACATCTATCAATTTTTTTGTTTACTTATACATGTTTTTGATCTAATGAAAATTTATATTTTATGAAACCTGAAAGGTTGTTGTTGTTTTTTTTTAATGACTCCTGAATTTCATGTCTAATTTAAAAAGAACTTCCTCATCCAAGGTTATAACAATATTAACCTGTTTTTTTTTTCCCCTTTAAGTTTTTTAAACCATCCAGTATTTATTTGGGTATCCTGTAGGAATCTAATATTCTGTGTTTTAAAATCCAATTGGAGAGTCAGTTGCTCTCATTATTTACTGATTATTATTGATTGATTTGAGATGCCATCTTTATCATAATCTGAGTTGTTATATGTATTTGGTCTGTTTCTGGGCTGTCCTAGTCAGTCTAGTCATCTATTACATTATCATACCTCACTTCTCATAATCTTTTGTAGTGTCTAGGAGGAGGCACAGCATGATAGTTAGGAATTTAACATGGAGGTTCAACTTGCCAAGTTGAATGCTGTTGATATTTCCACCTTTACTAGCTAAATGACTTAGTATGAGTCATTGAAATTCTCTAGCCCTTAGTATTATCTGTAAAATGAGGCTTATGATATCATATACATTAGTAGGTTATTATAAAGAGTAAAAGCATTAATATATGTAAAGGTCTTTTAATGTATAACAGAGCCATGTAAGAGTTAAACTATTGTAACAGGAAAAAGTTGTGCTAATAGTTTGTCTTTTCAGATTAGCTTTCAAAATGTTTTTTATTCTTCCCCAAATCCAATTCAGCTATTGATTGGAATTACATTGACTTTATAAATTTAGTTTGAGGGAGAAATAGTCTTTATAATAATGTAATAAGCCATTGCATTATCATTATATGTTATTTGTTTACCACCCAAGAACATGGCATAATCTCTTCATGTATTCACATTTAGAGCCTTGTGTCAGTTCTGGCTTAATTGATGGAGAGAATATTTTTTGTTCTCTTCCAGTCTAAAACATGAAAAGAGAGAAATATTAGAATCTATGTAAACTTCACAAGTATAACATTGCCTTTCTTTTGCTCTAGAATAACAACACTGGAGAAATGTGATACCATAGAGGACATCATTAGGTGCTCTGTAGTAGGTGTTTGTACCTATGTTGGTAGTTTAAACACATCTCAGTGTTGTCTCACATTTCTTTGCCCTAAAGTGCATGAGTATTTTAGCAAAGAAGAAAAACTCAAAAAATGGTAACCTTTGGAATGAAAAAATATATGTGTATATACATGTGAATATTGGATGAATATATGGAAACGAAATATACAAATACAACTGATACCTTTGAATTTGGCCATTGGAATTTTCCTAAGTGAGAGCCCCCTCCCCACCCAGGTCCCTGCTTTAGGAGAGAATACCTATATATTCAACCCCTATCTTCTTTCCTCTCCCCAGTCTTTCTTATCATCTGCCTACGAACTCTAGCTGTATTCTTTACATTTTAGATTATTCATTTTTAGAAGAGAAACTGCTTTAGATTGTGTGTAACTGAAATACTTGAAACCCAATTCCCAGTCTGCATGTATCAGGTTAACTGCTTCAAAAAAATATCAAATTAAAAAAAAAAAAGAAAATACCAAGTAAGGTGAAAGACTCTTTAATTCTACTGAGGGCTGCGGGAGATGTCATGTACACAAGTAGTTAAACCATGCTTGTTCCTGTTTTTCTGATTTTTCTCCCCGAATTCTTTAGGTTTGATAAGTGCTTGTATTTATACTAGGAAGTGGTAGACTAGGGATCAACAACAATATAGCTGTATATTTGGATAAGAAGTTTTGAGTTGAAGGATAGATCAGTAAAGATGCCAATCTTGATGCACCAATATATACTATTCTCTCTGTATATTTGAAGTTTTTAATAACATTTGGGAGTACAACAATATATGTAAGTAAATAGAGGTAATAATTATCAATCATAGAATAATATATACTAAAAAAAACCCGGTGTTATTATACATACAAAAAATGCACTAGTTGTAAGTTTACAGCTCAGTGGATTTTCTCAATTTGAACATACTCCTGTAACTAGCTTGAAGATCAAGCAACAGAACATTACTAGCCCCCGGAAACTTCCCTTGTGCTGTCTTCTAGTCATAAGTCCTCTAAGGCTAACTACTACTCTGACTTCGAACAGCATACATTAATTTTGCCTATTAAAAAAATTTTTTTTAGTTGAAGTGTATTTGATGTACAATGTTACATAAATTTCAGTTGTACCACATAGTGATTAACAATTTTTAAAGGTTATGCTCCATTTATCGTTATTATAAAATACTGGCTGTATTCCTTTGGTTGTACAATATATCTTTGTCACTTATTTATTTTATGCATAGTAATTTATATCTCCTAATCCCCTGCCCATATCTTACTCCCTCCTCTCTACACCTCTCCACTAATAACCACTGTTTGTTCCCTATATTTGTCAGTCTGTTTATTTTTTGTTATATTCACTAGTTCTTTTTATTTTTTAGATTCCACGTGTAAGTGATATTGTATAGTATTTGTCTCTCTGGCTTATTTCACTTAGTGTAACACAGTCCAATCCATATATGTTGTTGCAAATAGTAAAACTTTATTTCTTCTTAGTATTAATAGTAGTTCTGAGTGTGTGTATGTATGTTTATACACCTCATCTTTGTCTATTCATCTCTTGAGGGACACTTAGGTTGCTTCCATATCTTGGCTATTGTAAATAATACTGCTATAAACATTGGGATGTGTGTATCTTTTCAAGCTAATGTTTTCATTTTTTTCAGATGTGTACCCAGGAGTGGAATTGCTGGTTCACATGGTAGTTCTTTTGATTTATATATATATATATATATATATATATATATAAGATTTTTTTCATGTGGACCATTTTTAAAGACTTTATTGAATTTCTTATAATAGTGTTCCGTTGTGTTTTTGGCCACGGGCATGTGAGCCTTACTTTCCTGACCAGGGATTGAACCCATTGCCACTGGACTGCTAGGGAGGTCCCTCTGGTAGTTCTATTTATAGATTTTTGAGAAACCTCCATATTGTTTTCCACAGTGGCTATGCCAATTTACATTTCCACCTACAATGTATTTTTATATAAATGGGGAGTCATACTTTTTTTTTTTTTGACATGTAGGGTCTTAGTTTCCTGACCAGGAACTGAACCTGGCTCTCCTGCAGTGGAAGTGCAAAGCCTCAACAACAGGACTGCCAGGGAAATCCAGGGGTCATACGCTTTTGAGCCTATCGAAGTCATATACGTTATTGCATGTAGTTGTAGTTTATTCACTTTCATTGATCCATAATAGTCCATTGTGATAATAAACCACAATTTATTAACAGTTCTATTGTTGAATATTTGAGCATTTACACTTTTCAGGATGGGCTTCCCAGGTGGCTCAGTGGTAAAAAAAAAAAAAAAAAATCCACCTGCCAATGCCGGAGAAGCGGGTTCAGTTCCTTGGTTGGACATATCCCCTGGAGAAGGGAGTGGCAATCCACTCCAGTATTCTTGTCTGGGAAATCCCATGGACAGAGGAGCCTGAAGGGCTATAGTCCTTAGGGTTGCAAGAGTCAGACACGACGTAGTGACTAAACAACAGCAAACTTTTCAGGGTACCTCTGGCCCACTTTTTAAATATCAGGGCTATGGACATTTTCTGAAATACACTGTTGAGGAAATCTGAAATTTCTTACTTATCAGTTCTCTACTTTAGAAGCTCCATAATAGTGAATATACACCTTTTATTTTAGAAATTTATGGTCCACAAATTCTCCAAACCCATTGTTTCAGTTACCTGTAACCTCAGCTGGCTTTTGCTGTGTAACAAGCAGTCCAACTTAATGGGTTGAAACAACCCATTATTTACTTAGCTTTTTCTTTTTTTAATTCTGAGGGTTAGCCATTTAGGCTAGGTTCTGGGCTTCCCTGATAGCTTAGTTGGTAAAGAATCCACCTGTAATTCAGGAGACCCTGCTTTGATTTCTGGGTCGGCAAGATCTGCTGGAGAAGGGATAGGCTACCCACTCCAGTATTCTTGGGCTTCCCTTGTGGCTAAATTGGTAAAGATTAGCCTGCAACGTGGGAGACCTGGGTTTGCTCCCTAGGTTGGGAAGATCCCCTGGAGAAGGGAAAAGCTACCCACTGCAGTATTCTGGCCTGGAGAATTCCATGGACTGTATAGTCCATGGGGTCACAAGAAGTCGGACAGGACTGAGAGACATTCACTTTCTCTTTCTGGTGATCTGGGCCAGACTTGGCTTACCTTGATTGGGACAACTGGGCCACCTTCTCCATTGGTTTTATATTCTGTAGCAGGCTGTCTGAGAGTTACTCACTTGGTAGTTATCCCCCTCTCCAAGAGGAAGTGTGAGATATGTACCAGGCCTCTTGAAAAGTGCCCAGATAGAGAGTTGGCAGTGTTTTGCTTCCTCAATTTCTTTTAGCCAAAGGAAATCACAGGGACTGCACAGATTAAAGTGGTAAAGAAGCCGAATTCCATCTCTTGTTTTGCAGTCTACCGTATTCACATTTTAGCATTTCTTCTTAGGGAAATAAATCCCAATGTTCCAGCTTGACTGACATCTCTTTTGTTTTTGATATGCATCTGTATAAACTTATTTTCACCTCTTTAAAACAGTGTTTGGAGCAATAAGTTGAACTAGGGCTTTCTTGTGTTAGAGTGGTATTTTAATTTTATTTCTTCTTCTCTCCCTGCTTTTTTTATTCCTGTGCTAGCCACCTCATCATTCAAGATGCTTAAGAATACCTCTTCAACAAGCCTTTTCTGACTTTGTGTCCCCTACCCTGGCATCTTTCCTTTGAACATCTCATGACAGTATTTAGTAACATAACATTGTATTACATTCAGTTGTTTTCATGTCTTTTTCTATTATTAGACTCGAAGCATCTTTCTGTATCTCCAGTATCTGACGTGCATGTTTTTAAAAATGATAGATGAAATTGTGAGAGAGCTGCTAGACTTTTTTTTATCACATCTGTTTTCTCCGCTTTTGTTTTGTTTTGGCCTTGCTGCACGGCATACGGGGATCTTAGTTCCTGACCAGGAATTGAGCCCAGGCCCTTGGCAGTGAGAGCGTGGAATCCTAACCACTAGACTGCCGGAGAATTCCCTGTCTTCTCCATTTTAGTACAGAATTGTTTGTCCCTATGCTTCTGTTGGGTGTAAATGCTGCTGCTTTGACTGGATGACAGTTAGTACTGATATTTAGATTTAGGTTACTAAGAAAGGTCAACTGTCGTCATCCATATATAAAATAATTGCTGTTACTTATTTTTGTAATACTTGTGTTATTTTGATTAAATATAATTTTTACTTTCTCCTAAGAAACTATGCTTTCATTTAGAAAGTATTATTTTATATAAATATGCATTTAATACTTTGGAAGCTGGAATAATTCATACATATAATGACATTTGTCGTTTTTTAGTGCTACCAATTATCTGAACCTCCGGCCATTGGGGGGATTTCCTCACCTTACAAGTCCAGTGTCTACTGTAAAATCAGAAAATGCCACATGCTTACTCTACTCGCTCTGTTAGCAATAAGGGTTTGAGACCTGACCCAGGCCTCACCAGCTGACTGTGTCATCCCTGGTGTTGTCAACCAGTCCGTGATGCCAAGGAGTAGTGGAAGGTTGTTTACAGTGGTGGTGACAGCACCACCCGATATCCAGTTGCATCGCTGGTTCACGGGTGGCGGCAGCAGTGCCCTTACCAGACTGATGGTATGACATGATTTTGTAAATGGTTCTGGTTGTATAGCCTCTTCCTGTGCCTGCTTGTTTTCTGAGATTTACTCTTCAGATTTTCTGGGAGTTCTGTGAGTCACCCACTTACATCATTTGCTCAAATCAGCCACAGTTAGTTTCTGTGAGCAGCCATGAGAGATACAGTAAGTAGCTGAATTTTGAGAGTGGAAACCACAGTACATATCAAAGAAGCTCATCTTATCGAGAGACAAAACTCATGAAATAGTAGATGTATGTTTAACAGGAAATTGATAGCTTATATAACACAGATTATAAGTGATGTAAGGAAAGGAAAGATCAGTGGAAGGGTATGAGGAAACTGATTTATAGAGAAAGTGGGACTCAAATAGTTGGTAGAATTTGGATATAAAGAAGAAATGTGTAGAGAGTTACAAGTCTTATACCTGTATTGTTAATTATCATCACTGAGAACTTTTGAATTATTGTCACCCCTGATTCAAACTAGTTGAAATAGGGAAGGGGATGTTAGAAATAGGAAAAGAGGGGAATGGTTAGGACTATATATTAAGGAAGCTAGATAAGTTTGTGCTTTCACTGTTAGCGCTTCTCATGACTGTATATGAGTGTTACAAGTCTCCCTACGGAAAAATACGTAGACATTTACTTTTTCAGAATTTCTTGTTTTCAAGTTCACTTGAAAGCTATAAATAAAGTTTTTTGAGGACAGGGAGATTTCACTGTTTCTTTCTCTTTCTCTGTCTCTCAAACTTTAAAAAAAGCTGTTTGATATATGTTTTATTTTCAAAGCTTATACTCCCTAAAATTTCTTGATAACCAGTAATCTGTTTGTTCATCAGTTATCGTAAGCCTCAGGGAGCATATTGGAGATTTCTCTTTCTTCATTTGGTAAATGTATTTAATTTTATTGGAGTATAGTTGATTTAGAATGTTGTGTTAGTCTTGGCTGTGCAGCATGGTGATTCAGTTATGCATATACATATATGCATTAAAAAAAAAGGAATTTTTTTGGTTCTTTTTCAGATTATTTTCCCATACAAGTTATTACAGCATACTGAGTAGAGTTCTCTGTGGAACTACTGTATAGATCCTTGTTGGTTATCTGTTCTGTTTATAGTCGTGTGTGTGTATTAATCCCTAGCTCTTAATTTATCCCTTCCCCTGATATCCATCCCCCAACATTTCCTCTTTGGTAACCTTAGGTTTGTTTTCAAAATCTGTGAGTCTTTTTCCATTTTGTAAATAAGTTCATTTATATCATTTTTTAAAAATTAGGTTCTTCATATGTGTGAAATAATACGATATTTGATGTTCTCAGTCTGATTTACTTCATGTAATATGAAAATCTCTAGACCCATCCATGTTAAACTGCAGATGCCATTATTTCATTCTTTTTGATGGCTGAGTAGTATTCTGTTGTGTATGCACCACATCTTTATCCATTCCTCGGCAGATGAACATTTAGGTTGTTTCTGTGTCTTGGCTGTTATAAATATTGCTGCAGTGAACATTGAGGTGCATGTAGCTTTTCAAATTATGTTTTTCTTGGGATATATGCCCAGGAGTGGGTTTGCTGGATCATATGGTAGTTCTGTTTTTAGTTTTTTAAGGAACCTCAATGCTATTCTCCATAATGGCTGTACCAATTTACACTCCCACCAGTGTGGGAGGATCCATTTTCTCCACATCCTCTTCAGCATTTATTGTTTATAGACATTTTGTTAATGGCTATTCTGATCACTATGAGGAAGCTCACTGTATTTTTTGATTTGCATTTCTCCGATAATTAGTGATGCTGAGCAACTTGCGTTTTGGCCATCTGTATGTCTTTTCGGGATAAATGTCTATTTAGATCTTCTGCCCCCCCCCTTTTTTTTTAATTTGGTGGTTTGTTTGTTTTTTGACACAGAGCTGCATGAACTGTTTGCATTCTTTGGAGATTAAGTAAATATTAATGTATTTTATAGTTGACTTTGTCCAGATAAAAGTAAAGATTAATTGAGCCCTATTCTTCTCCAGCAAATAGATTGCAAATGAGTATCCTTTTTCTTTGCTCCCAGGATTGTTTTGTACTTTATTATGGCACTGACTTGTTTTATTCTGTTGTAATTTTTGTTTTTGTTTGATTCCCTCCCCTCCCTTACCTCTCCCATCCCAGTCTATGAGCTATTTGATAAGGACCAGGACTCTTACTCATCTGTGTATCTCCAATGTCTGGCTTGTAATTGGGCTCTATAAAAATTTTTTTAAGATGTAATAAATTATTTCCTTTAAGTGCTCCTTAGTAGGAGTTGTGAGAAGAATTAAGATTTTTTTTAGCTCAGAGTTATCATGGACATTAGGATTGTCCAGTTGTTCTGACATGTTTGTTTTGTTTCGTTTATACAGAAGCTTTAAGATACCTTGGTCAAATATGATTTGTTTTGGGGTCCTTCTTTTTCAATGATTCTTTTTTTTTTTACCATTTAGAGAATTTTTGGATTTACATAAAAATTGATAATAGTACAGAGTTCTTATATATCCCAGATTCCTTTACTATTAACATCTTCTATAATAATTTATATGGTACATTTATTGCTCTTATTGAAGCAGTATTAAAACATTATTATCAACTAATTTTCTTACTTTATTCAGATTTCATTAGTTTTTGCCGAATGTCCTTTTTCTGTTCCAGGATCCCATCCAGGAGATCACATTGCATATAGTTTTTATGTCTCCTCTAATTCCTCCAGCTGTGGAAGTTTCTCAGATTTTCCTTATTTTTTGTGACCTTGAAAAATTTGTCAAATTTTATAGAATGCCCCTCAGCTGGTATTTATCTGATATTTTTCCTTAAGATTAGACTGGAGTTACAGTTTTGGAGAAGGATCAGAGCGGTAAAGTGACATTTTCATCCCATTACTTCAAAGGTAATACTGTTTACATGATTTATCACTGTTGATGATGACCGTTTTCCCCTAGCTGAGATAGGGTTTGTCAGGTTTTTCCACTGTAAAGTTACTCCCCGCCTCCCCATTTCTGTAGTCTTTTGACAGCAGTCACCCTGTATAGCACACATTTGAGTCAAAAGTCCAAGTGCTGTCCCTTCTTGAGGACAGAGTAGCTACATAAATTATTTTGAATTTTTCAGCATGAGTTACTCTGTTATGCTTGTTTTTCCTTTTCTGTAATGCTTTTTAATGGTGATGGAGGAAGGTGAAAAGGTGCAGGGTGTTCAGTAGAACTTCGTATTTCCTTGCTCCAAGGGTCTTGTCCCTAGGTTCTTGTTTCTGTAGGTAAAGTCATGATTCTTCAGTTGAGATTATGCTCTATTGATTCTTTGGTTTAGGTTCTTTTTGTTTCACCTCCTTTTGCTGCCTAGACTATCTTTGAAAATAGTATTAATAAGCCTGTGGAAAACACTGAGAGCTTTGCCTGTGTACCGTGTCCCAAAAAAATATACCTTGGGCTCTGATGGTTTCTGAAGAATGAGCTTCAGTTTTAAGGAAGGAAGAAGAGGTTTTATGATTACATATAGCCATACTGCACATGGAAAGAAAATATTTGTTATAGTGCTTTAGGAGTCAGAAATTAAGATCTACTGGAGTGAATAAAAGAAGGTATATCCTCACTTTTCCTTAAATGTTTGTATCTGGTATAGGACTGAAATATAACAATAGTGACTATTCCACTAGTACAGTCCATTAGTTTAGGGCCGTGGGTTTTAGAGTGTGGGCCCCAGATCAACGGTGTCCCCATCATGTGGAAGCCTGTGAGAAATGCAGATTTCCATGCTCATCCCAGAGCTACCATCCTGGAAGCTCTAGCAGTGAGGCCTTGCAGCCTGTCTGTCTTAAGGCCCCTAGCCCTGCATGATTCTGATACCCTGTGAGGTTTGAGTATCTGTCTGGTTCATTGAGTGTGAATAGTAGCCTGAAGAGCAGTTCTTAGGGGAGACTGGCTGTGTGTAGCATTTGCTTTTCCTACAGAGGCATGAAAAATCTTTCTTCGTTTAATCAGAATGTCTGATATCTGAGATGTTAGTTTATATTTTCTTCCCTTAAGATCATATTTACTGAACTGCTGTATCTCTAACAGTGGTTGGCAGACCACAGACTACAGGTCAAATCGGAGACACCCCCTGTTTTTGTAGTCTAAGAATGGTTTTAACATTTTTTTGAAAAAACAGCTTTATTTACATATAATTCACATAACATAAACTTCAGCCATTTAGAACATTCAATTAAATGATTTTAGAATTGAATAGTTTACCACTACGTAATTTTATAGTGTTTTATCACCCCCAAAACAAGCATAGTACCCTTTAGCATTCAGACCCATTTTTGCCAACCCTCACCCTACCCTAGCCACTCTAACCCAAGGTAACCACTAATCTACTTTCTGTCTGTGTAAATTTACCTATTTTGGACATTTCATATAAATGAAATCACACAGTAAATATGTGATATTCTGGGACTAGCTTTTTCCGCTTAGCATAATGTTTTCAAAGGTCATTCATATTATAGTCTCAATACTTTCTTCCTATTGCTAAATAGTATTCCATCGTGTGGGTACATCACATCTTATTTATCTATTCATCAGTTAATAGACATTTGGGTTGATTTTTACATTTTTAAATGGTGAAAAAAAATAAAAACTATTTTGTGATATGAAAATTATAGGAAATTCAAATTGTCCATAAATAATATTTATTGATACACAGCCGTACCTACCCCTTTGATGTATTGTCTGTGGCTGTTTTCATGCTACAGTGGGAGAATTGACTAGTGACAGACTGTACAGTCTTCAAAGCTTAGAATATTTACTATTTGGCCCTTTGGAGAATAGGTTTGTAAACAGTATTTCTCAACCTTTTTCTTCATGATTGTTTCCTAAGGAGCCTTTTTTGATACTTTTTTCCCTACTTGCCTTCCTCCCCATGACATTTTAATACCAGAGATTGCTATATCTCTTTGTATATTGATGCCTTGGTGGAACACAAACTGTTACAATAATATCTTTTTTTTTTTTGTCAGGAATGATATCACCCTAATTGAGAGCGATACTCTAGAGCAGTGTTCTGGTTAGGTTAATATTCCTTTGTTACAGTAGGAGGTGAAAATTTTTTTCAGATCGGTTATATTTCTCTCAGAACTGTTTCTAATGTTGAGGTATTTAAGTATTATGTTATGATCAACTGTTAGATCTCTAAGCTGTGTGAGCATAGAACACAAGATATTACCATATTGATATTTCTAAATTTGGGGAAATTTTGATGATTCTTCATCAAAATACTGCTTTTGATATTTATAATATATCAAAACAAAGGCTTTTGCTTTAGTTCATATTAATAGGTTGGTTTATTAGATTATCAATGTTTATTAGTAAATTTGACTATAGGCAGAGGCTGGAGATTTTAATTTTTTTAAATTTTGTCTGTAAAGAGAAGACTTTATTACCAGTTGGTTTGTGATGTTAGCTCTCTGCATTTCTCCTATGCCTTATAATTCATTACAGGAAAATTCTTTTATCTTCCCCCATCCTCATCTTCTTTTCTTCCCTAGAGTGTATGTTCTTGGAGAGGTAGGAATATGAAGGGCTTTATGCAGATTTGAAGGCGGGAGAGAGGAAGGCTGGTCAAAATAGGAGATCTGTTTACAATTTACTTTGTAAATTGGAGCAGTCACTGTGGAGAACAGTATGGAAGTTCTTCAAAAAACTAAAAATAGACTTGCCATATGATGCTGCAATACCAGTCCTGGGCATATATCCAGACAAAACTCTTAATTCAGAAAGATATGTGGACTCCAGTGTTCATAGCAGCACTGTTTACAATAATCATGATGTGGAAGTAACCTAAATATTCATTGACTGATGAATAGATAAAGATGTGGAATATTACTCAGCCATAAAAAGGAAAGAAATAATGCCGTTTGCAGCAACATGGATGGACCTAGAATTATCATATTAAGTGAAGTAAGTCAGATAGAGAAAGACAAATATCATATGATAGCACTTATATGGAATCTAAAAAAATGAAACAAGTGAACTTATTTACAAAACAAAGACTCATAGACAGAAAATAAATCTGGTTACCAAAGAAAGGACAGGGGGAGAGATACAGTAGGAGTTTGGGATTAACAGCTAGCTATACACTGCTATACATCAAAATAGATAAACAACAGAGACCTGTTGTATAGTACAGAGGACTATATTAAATGTCTTATAGTAATATAAGAAACAAGCTATAATGGAAAAGAATCTGAAAAAAGAATAGGTGTGTGTGTCTGTGTGGCTGAATCACTTTTCTGTATACCAGAAACTAACAGAACATAAATTAACTATGGTTCAGTTTTTAAAAACGTTTTTTAAAAAAGATTCTAATTTAAAGCAATAGCACACTGATGCTAACTATCTCTTTTCTTTTTGTCAATTGTTGATGTCTTTGTGTTTAGTAATCTAGAATAGGCCATTAATCTGTATGAAGACAGATATGTTTGTTAAATGTAGATTAAAAAAACTCAAGTCTAGCAGTGAAACAAAATCCAATTTTGTCCCCTTCCTATTTTTTATCAAATAGAATATAAGGAAAAGTAGAAAAGAGCTGCATTTCTTTGGAAGGAGAATACTTGGCGGATTGGAACACTGTAAATGCATTACACTGGGATGATAACTGATTTCATGGAAAGGGAATTGTTATCCAGATGGAATCTCTTCTCTTTGCCCTAGCCTTTTGGGTTCTGCTATTTAGTGAACTGTGACTTTTTTTCTCATCAGTTTATTTCTTCTCTTTAGATTGTTTCTCTCCTGAGAAAGGTGAGCCCAGAACTTATTCCCCAGTAGGTATTTTCTATGCTATATGAGACTAGGGAAGCTTTAAAGTGGTCTAAAGCTATCTTTCCTTGGACTTTGAACTTGCCTTACATTATTTATAGGCCTCTTGGGCAAAATTTAAAGTATAATTTTTGCCAGAATTTACTGGAATTGTTTTACAAGTAGTTGTTTTGAGAAATGGATGAAGCAATGATAACCTGTTTCAGGCTCTTACATCTATCAGAATGTTATTCCTAACGTAATATTCCTCTCTGTTATTTTTCACATCATTAATAGAATGTCAGCCCTGTAATTCTGAAAGAATTTAAATATTGTCACCTTTCAAGATTCCATGCACTATAGTCTAGTACTCATTATATTTTAATCAGCATATCTAAATATCTTTCTACTTAAACTTGATTTTGGTGATGCTTAATGCATATCCATTCAGTTGTTGAATCTGAAAAAGTGAATTGGCCTAGATTGTCTCCTTTTCGCTTATCCAGAGTCAGAAGTCCCGTGAATAACTCCACTTGAAAATATCCTCTCTTTTCCTGTAAGACCTACGGTCCTTCAGAGTCCCATCTCTGATTTTTCCTAGTTTCGTCTTCTACCACTCCTCCTCTATTTCAGACATACCAAAATACTTGCAGTTCCCTAGACATGCCATGGGGTTTTGTACCTCCTATTGTTTTATACAGTCGTGCCTTTGTATATAATTTTTTCTCTGCCTAGAATACTTTTCTCTTCCATTGTTGATCAAATAACTTCTGAGTCTGCTTCACAAATGAGTGGAAGTTTTACTCTGGAGGGTTTTTTCCAAGACCTCATATTTATTTGTGTTATAGCATTTATCACACCATATTATAAGATCTAATTATCTTTTCCCCGAGACTGTAAGTTTGTTTGAGGGCAGGTATTGTATTATCTTTATCTTAGGCTCCATATTACTTAACACAGCATCTGGTTACAAGAAGCTACTCCATAAATGCTCATTGACTGAATCCAGTCATTGCTCAATGACTGAATGTCAGTCATGTTAAAAAGAAAAACATTTCAATGAAGCAGACAGGTTTTCAACTTGAGCTTTGAGCCCATTTAAGTAATATTAATTAGACCCAAAGTCCAATGAAATCAAAGGATTTGAAAGCACTTTGGGGCCTGCTGAAATATAATTTGGTGTGCTCTATACATTTACTGATTTCTGGTATCCAGATTCATGCAGAATGTGATCAGAGTAGATTTTAGACAAATGATGTTGAAAGTTCTCTTTTCAGGCTGATTTTCATTCCTTTGTATTGAAACAGTAGGCAGTGTTCTCTTTGGTTATAATGAAGGTGTGGGTTTTTCTACTGCCTCAGCTGAAACCCCTTTACAAGGCCATGGGTCACTGTCATACTTTGCTCAGTTTTCTCAACAGCAATGTCAGGACTAATCCCCTCTCATAAATCCTCTAAGCTGTCAGCAAACAAACCCCCTCTTACCAGTCTAGCACGAAAGCCATGAGCTAGGAATACAGAGCAGGTACATGATTTATTTAAGGGCAGTTGTTTTTCAGTTTCCAGATTGCCTGTCAGTGCTTCTTTCTCTGCTGTTGGCCCATCGAGTTGTAGGTGTTGTGCTGGGTAACTCAGGGTGGTGCCTAAATGTTGAACACTTGCAAGAAAGCTGTGATTTCCCTGTTATGAGACACCTCTGTACCTGTGGTTTCTGCCACTCTGATTAGCAGGTAAAAGAGATTAAGACTGGCTGCTTTCAGGATTAAGTGAGACTAGAAATCCACTTCTTTCTTAAAGCCTTTGCGTCATTCCTAGAGGTACTTTCAGCTGATTCTTTTGCAACCAAAGCTGCTTGATGAAAGGGGAAAGGACTGGTATGGTGAGAAGAGGATCCAGATAATCAGGATTTTTAAAAATTGTTTGTTGAGGTGTAATATCCATACAATAAAAATCATATATTTCAGTATACAGACAGATGATTTTTGACAAATGATTGCATCTGTTTAACCATCACCGAAGCCAAGTTGTAGACCATTTTAATTTCTTCAGAAAGTTCCTTTGTTTCCCTTTGTAATCGGCCTCCTCCCCACAACCAAGCACTAATCTGATTTCTATTTCTATAGATTAGTTTTGCCTGTAAGGAATCATATAGAATTTATTCTTGTGTGTTCAGCTTCTTCCTCTCAGAATGACATCTTTGAAACTTGTTCTTGTTGTTGTATGTATTAGCAATTTCTTTCTTCTTATTGTCTTATTGTTGAGTATTATTTCATTGTATGGATATACCAAAATTTGTTTTTTCACTAACTGAAGAAATTTGAGTTATTTGTAGTATTGGGCTTTTATAATTATATAAAGTTGTGAATTGCTTTTTAAGGGTTTCATTTTTCTTGGCTAAATACCTAAAAATGGAATTAACTGGGTCATATGGTAAGTATAATTTAACTTTATAAGAAACTGGCAAACGATTAAGTGGTGGCACCATTTTAGACTGTGGCCAGCAATGTGTGAGAGTACTAGTTCCTGCATACCTTTGCTAAAACTTGATATCTCTCTTTTCATTGTAGCATGCTAGTGGATATGAAGTAGTATTTCATTGTGATTTTAATGTTTGATGCTGTTCTAAATGGTATGTTTTTAATTTAGTACACAGAGATGCAAGTGATTTTTGTATATGACCTTAGAGTCATTTAGGTCTGCTAGCAGTTTTTTCTTTTTGTGTGTGTATTTTTGTTTTAGATTTCCTACATAGACAATCATGGTATTACTGTTACACTTACCTTATTCAACTTTAGGCAGTAAGATGAGATCAACATAATCTGGATTTTTGGCTTGTTTAATTTTCTGAATATTTGAAAATATCTTTTTAGGCCTTTGCAAGCATTTCAGGATGACATAATTGAAGTGTGAACCATGAATATAAAGTGGATAAATAGAGTTGCTGTAATAATGATATGTAGAATTGGCAAGGCAGATGGTAAAGAAGGCTCTTTTGCTTTTGAAAATTTAGAAGAAAGAAGAAAATTTAGAAAATTCCTGTGTTCTAAAGAACAATGGAATTTGACTCTGGCCCAAAAGAAGCACTTCCTAAAACCAGGTTACATCAATTGATATTGGCAGTTCCTCTGGCCATGTGTAAAGCTGTTTACCAATACCTTCATTGGACAAATATTAATATTTAGTGAGTGAGTGCCCACCTGGTACTAGGTACTGTTTTGGTACTTGAGATACACTAGGAGAAGGAAATGGCAACCCACTCCAGTGTTCTTGCCTGGAGAATCCCAGGGACAGAAGAGCCTGGTAGGCTGCCATCTCTGGGGTCGCACAGTCGGACATGACTGAAGCGAGTTAGCAGCAGCAGCAGCTGCAGCAGAGAACAAAATAGTTTTTAAAAAAATGAAAAAACTTGTTTTGACTATTTTCTTGTTGGAGAAATACACGGTAAAATATTAAGCATGAAAATCTGCCTCTTGGTCTATTTAGAGTGAATAGGGCTTTGGAGAAAAGAGGTAGAGAAAGGGAGTAGGAGTAATACAGGAAGTATGTTGTTTTTAAGACCTTTATAGACTACTTGATTAAAACTGGCAAGTTGTCAGATTTATCCTGAAAACCAAGTACTAGGAGAAATATTAGTTTATAATTAATTATTCAGTCAATAATGATCCTTTGATGAGGATAATCTCAAATTTAGATACATATTCCCCTTGTTTTTGTCTCCAACCTAATTGTATTATTTGCAAAGAGTTTTCAGAAATGGTTCTAAGCAACCTGCACTAATCCCTTGTCACAAAACATCCATTTTCACAGGAAAAGATTTGAATTTTTTCAGCATCTGCAAACACAAAATAGGAAACAAAGGTCATAGTGTTACACAGTTGCATAGTTGTTCGTTTCATCATCTTGCTTAGAAATGATCACTATTATGTTTGAGATCAGTGAAGAAAAGGAAATAGAAAAGGTGCTACTTTTGAGGAATTCTACTTGTGGACATTGTAAAACATCAGATTCCATAAAAACAAAACTTTATCAGATGGCTCTTAAGCCTTGCTTTTCATTATAGATTGATGAATCAATAGATGTTAGTAAGTGTGCCCAGTTAATAGTACTGGTTAGAATCCCTGAAGAGAAATTCCTACAACATTGTTTGTTCTCTGCACATCTGTGGAAGCAAACTACTTGAACTACTCAAAATTGTAAATGAAACCTAATGAAAAAATAAGATATAATGGATATCTGCCCTCAGTTTGTGTAAATGGTAGTGCTGCATTACGTCAGGAGTTCACCTGGAAACCTTGAACACAAGCGCACAAATTGTTCTATCCAATTTTGCATCAGAGAAACTCAATTTCGCCTGTAGATCTGACTTCCATATTAAATTATGTTTTCAAAATGGTGAATCTAATAACTATAACAAGCACTTAAAACTGGTACTCACTGAGTTCTAGGGCTGTTGCTAGAAGTTCATGTATATTTGCTAATTTAATCACCACAACAAGTTGATGATATAAGTACTATTAATATTAATGCTATCCCCTCTGTAGCTGAGGAAATTAGACACAGAGCTGTTAGGTAATTTGCCCAGGGTTACATAACTAGGAAGTGGCAGAGCCAAGATTCAAAGCCAGGTAATCTAGTTCCAGAGTCTATACTCGGTGTTTTTGTTTTTGTTTTTTAATTTAAAAAAACATTGTAGTAAGTCATCCCTATCATAAAATTAAACCATTTTTTAGTGTACAAATCAGTTGTATTAAATGCATTTTTTTGTGCACCCAATCTCCAAGAACTCTCTTCACCTTGCAAAACTGTGTCCATTAAATAATTCCAAATTTTTCTCTTCTACTGTCCGTGGCAACTACCATTCTACTTTCTGTCTCTATGAATTTCAGTACCTCATATAAGTGAAATCACACTTTTCTGTAACTGAGCACTTTTTTTTACATATCATAATGTCCTCAAGGTTCATCCATGTTATAGTGTGTGTCAGAATTTACTTCCTTTTTAAGACTGAATAATATTTCATCATATATATATATCATATTTTGTTTATACATTAATCTTTTAATGGACACTTGGATTACTTCCATCTTTTGGCTGCTGTGAATAGTGCTGCTATGATCATATGTATGTGCAGATATTAGCCTGAGTCCCTGCTTTAAATTCTTTGGAATAAATGCCCAAAAATGGAATTAACTGACTCATGTTGTAATTCTCTGTTTAATTTTTTGAGAATTTCTATATTGTTTTCCATGATGGCTGTATCATTTTTTATATTCATACTATCAATGCACAAGGGTTCTGATTTCTCTACATCCTTACCAACATTTGTTACTGGCTTTTGTTTGTTAATAACTGTCCTAATGTGTAAAGTGAGATCTCATTTTGGTTTTGTGTTTCCCTAATGACTGATAATGTTGAGCATCTTTTCATGTGCTTTTTGTGTATTCATATATCTAATTTGGAGAAATAATCTGTTTAGATCTTTTGCCCATTTTTTAATTGGGTTGAATTTTGTTGTTGTTGTTGAGTTGTAGGAGTTCTTTATATATTCTGGATATTAATCCCTTATTAGATCTATGGCCTACAAATATTTTCTCCCATACACCTCTTGATATATGGAAGTTTTAAAATTTTGATGAAGTCCAATTTATTTTCTCTTGATGCCTGTGCTTTTGGTGTCCTAGTGAAGAAATCGTTGCTAAATCTAGTATCCCCTATGTTTTTGTCAAAGCGTTTCATAGTTTTAGCTCTTACGTTTCAGTCCTTGATAATTCTGAGTTAATTTTTACATATGGTATAAAGTAAATGTCCAGCGTTTATCCTATGGCTTAATTTCTGGCTTACTGTTTTTACTTCTAGGGGTACTTAACCCTCAATTTAAAGAGTTGACATAAAGGATTTAGGAGAAGTGGGTGGTAAAAAAAGTGGCAGTGGTAAACAAAACTCATTTAGAAGTTTTAGTAGTTAGAAGGAGGAGGAAAAGAAAAGAAATGCTTTTTTTTTTTAAAGAGAGATTACGTTTTATAATAACATACTCATTGAAAAAATTGGAGAGCTCAAGAAAGTATTAAGAAAAAGGGTAAACATTTTGGATAACAATAATATGTAATGTTTATAGATACATATGTGTGTGTGTATATATATATAAAATAAGTGCTTAAAGTCTATGTTTGGCAATGATAACCCCTGAATTCTTGATAGTGGTTTTACCTGGGGTGTGGACAGATGAAGGGGAACAGGATGAGGGAAGCATACATGTATAATGTTTTAAAAAAATTTTTTTAAAGGGACATCTGAACTAGTAAGACCTAATATTAACATTCAGAAAAACTCATTGCTAGGTACAAGGTATTTATGTTTATTCTTACCTGTTTGAAATATTTTAAAAATAACTTAAATAAAAGAGTAAAGCCTAGATCGTTTAGTCACATCAAGGGAAGATTAGGTCTTCCTTTAATATAGGAAAGGGCAGAGAAAATGGAAAGGAACTTTGAACTGAAAAGAATAGAAATTTGAAAGAGGTCATACAAATCTGTCATACAGGTCATACAAATCTGAGTCTCAATGGCAGAGTCATTTGCTGAGGGCAAGGAAATTAAAAGACACTTACTCCTTGGAAGAAAAGTTATGGCCAACCTAGATAGCATATTGAAAAGCAGAGACGTTACTTTGCCGACTAAGGTCCGTCTAGTCAAGGCTATGGTTTTTCCTGTGGTCATGTATGGATGTGAGAGTGGACTGTGAAGAAGGCTGAGCGCCAAAGAATTGATGCTTTTGAACTGTGGTGTTGGAGAAGACTCTTGAGAGTCCCTTGGACTGCAAGGAGATCCAACCAGTCCATTCTAAAGGAGATCAGCCCTGGGATTTCTTTGGAAGGAATGATGCTAAAGCTGAAACTCCAGTACTCTGGCCACCTCATGTGAAGAGTTGACTCATTGGAAAAGGCTCTGATGCTGGGAGGGATTAGGGGCAGGAGGAGAAGGGGACGACAGAGGATGAGCTGGCTGGATGGCATCACTGACTCGATGGACGTGAGTCTGAGTGAACTCCGGGAGATGGAGAAGGACAGGGAAGCCTGGCGTGCTGCGATTCATGGGGTCGCAAAGAGTCAGACACGACTGAGCAACTGAACTGAAATGAAGGTGGGATTAATTGAATGGTTTGGGGAGTTCCGGGTTGGTTGGGAAAGTTTGACAGATTCAGAGTAAGGAGTCATGGAGGAAGAAATAAGTTGACTGCTGCATGGTGTTGAAGGGCTTCTGAGGAATGGTTATCAGAAATTTGTTTTTGGGTGAGATAAACGATTAGGTAGATTTACTAACATTGCTCCATAGCCCAAGAGAAAAATGAATGAAAACAAAACAAAAGGAAGAAATTGAGTGATATAATTGGATTAAGGTTGTACAAGGAATAATTGGGCTATGAGGAAAAGAAGAGCTTCCCTGGTGGTGCAGAGGTTAAAGCGTCTGCCTGCAATGTGGGAGTCCTGGGTTCAAAAGAAATCCACTCTAATAAAAGTCTGTGGGAGAGTTGCTGTAAGGCTTCAGGAGACAATCATAAGGGCACCCAAAGGCAAAAGTACAGCTAGATACCTTCTGAGTACCTTTCTATCTGCATTTCTTCTCTCCTCTTTCTTGACTGGCCTGCTCTGCCCATGGCTCTATATGACTGACATAGCACTTTGCTCAAGTCCCCACCCTTCTCATGAATTGAAGATTTGACTCATCAGTGGTTTGTGAAAGCATGTTGGTTACAGTCAGCATTTTTTAAAAAAAGAAATTCAGTACAGTTAGTAAGGTTAAGTTATGTGTTTGAATGCATACTTATTGCAACATAAAATTAATTTATCCCAGTTACTGAGTGCCTACTTTGTGCCACATAGGGATACATTAGTAAATAACCCCAACTCCCTGCCCTTTGCTTCTTCCTATCCAAAAAAACCTTTTTAAGGCAGAGAAGGCAGAGTTTAGTTGCGCCATGGGAAGACAAAGGAGTCAGTGCAGAGGATAGGGGTAGAATGATTTGAGGATACCTGCATGAATTATATGCTATATTCATCTTGCGCTGTGTAGGAAACAGAGGTTATCTGCCACTGGGGTAATCTCCACCCCTGAGGTTCAGATGTACAGAGCCTGCCTAAGACTGAAACTGGAGGAAGAGTAGTCTGTTCCCACCATTAGCCTTACACCAGGTAACAGGCTGCAGCAGTCTTGGGCAAGAACACAGAGAGATACCTTGTCTGTGGCACAGGTGTACAAGACCAGCTGAAAACTGAGGATGGAGCAAGAATTCTGAGAAAAAATCTCCAGCACTCTATTCCTTGCACTCAAACACAAGGTAAATTGCCAGTTCACCCCTGGGAGAATTTGAACCCTATGAGGTACTAAGGGCTTCCCTGGTGGCTCAGACAGTAAAGCGTCTGCCTGCAATGCGGGAGACCGGGGTTCATTTCCTGGGTCAGGAAGATCCCCTGGAGAAGGAAATGGCAATCCACTCCAGCACTCTTGCCTGGAAAATCCCATGGACAAATTAACCGATAATAAAACCCAAACCTAGCTCACTTACTCACTAGATTGATTCAAATCCCCACCTTAATGGCCTGTCAGAAATGGATGTGCTTATTTCTAAGCAAAATGTTGTTTTTCTGTGCAGTTCTTTTAGTCACAGTACTAGTTCAATAAGAAATTAAGAGCTGCATAAAAAGGCAAGAAAGGCACTGCAAACATAACCAGACCTAGAGGTTATCCAGATGTTGAGACCATGACATATTGATTTAAAGAACTGGTAAAGAATCTGGAGGAAAAATTCCTACCTTTATGGAATTATAATCTGGTGATCAGAGACGGACAATAAGGAAAATAAATATGTGTCTGTTGGATGGTGATGAATGCTGTGGGGAAAAATAAAGCAGAGAGAGGAAGTGGGGAAGATTTGTGAAGGAAAAGAGCAGAGAAGATGACAGTTGATAAAATGACCTAAAGGAGGTAAGGAATCAAGCTTATGAGGATATCTGGAGGGAAAATGTCCTTGGAGGATTAAAAATAGCAAGTGCAAAGGTACTGAGGTGAGAGGTTGCCTGCATATTCAGGGAACAACAAAGGGGTCATTGTGACTTAGGTCTAAGAGAGGTGAGCAGGTAAGTAGTAGGAGATAAAGTCAGGGAAATAAGTGGTTGGAGTGGAGTACATTACAAATATTTAGGTTTCTACTCTGAGAGTGGAAGCCATTTTAATAACTTTGTTCCAATTAACATACTGTAAATTATGCATATTTAACGTGTAGTCCTGGATAAGGAAATGGCAACCCACTCTAGTGGGTCTCTCTAACCTGGAGAATACTATTGACAGTGGAGCCTGATGTGCTACAGTCCATGGGATCACAAAGAGCTGGACATGACTGAGTGACTAATACTTTCACTTTCAGTGTGTATAGTGATATTCTTTGATATACACACATATATATCTGTGCTATATATATCTATATATATGAAACAGTCAAGATAATGAAGATAACCATCAGCCAAAAAAACTTCCTGGTGCCCTTTGTAATCTTTTCCTCCCACCCTGTTCTTTGCTCTTCGTCTCTTTCTGCTCTTACCAGGTAACCATGGACGTACCAATAGTATACATTAGTTTGCATTTTCTAGAATTTTATTTAAATGGAATGTATTCTCTTTTGGGGATGGGGGTCTAGCTTCTGTCAGAATTAATAATTTGAAATTGCATTTATATATAGTTTATTCCAGAATAATATTCCATTGTATAAAATGTATACCATGATTTATTTATCCAGCTTGTTACTGGACATTTATGTGAGTTGTTTCCAGATTTGGGCTGTTAACAAATTAAGCAACCCTGAACAAGTACAAGTCTTTGTATGGAGAGACGCTTCTGTTTTTCTTGAGTAAGTTGTTAGGGTTAGAATGGCTGGGTTACGTTGTAGTGTATGTTTAATTCTTTAAGTAACTACGAAATTAGTTTACGAGGTGGTTATACAATATTACATTCCTACCAGCAGTCTGAAAGTTCCAGTTGCTCCATAACGTTGCTAACACTTAGTTTGGTTTGGGTTTGGTTTGGGGGTGTTATGGCCGGGGGCAGGGTGGGGTGCTTTTTGGTTTTTGTTTGTTTGCTTGGTATTTGGTTATGTATTTATTTATTTACTATCTATATATCTTCTCTAGTGAAATGTTCTCTTAAAAATCTATTGCTTATTTTTTAATTTTTTTCGACTCAGTTTTGAGAGTTCTTAATGTATTCTGGATACAAGTTCTCTATCATGTATCCGATTTTGAAGTCTTATCTCCCAGTCTGGTTTGTCTCTTCATTCTCTGATCTGTGATAAGAGAACAGAAATTCCTACAGGGAGCTCAGGCCTATGGCTCTGTGATCACCTAGAGGGATGGGATGAGACTGGGAGGGAGGCTCAGGAGGGAGGTAATATATATATATATATATATGAAAGTGAAGTCACTCAGTCGTGTCCAATTCTTTGCGACCACATGGACTGTAGCCTACCAGGCTTCTCCATCCATAGGATTTTCCAGGCAAGACTACTGGAGTGGGTTGCCATTTCCTTCTCCAGTTGATCTTTCCAACCCAGGGATTGAAACCGGGTCTCCCGCATTGCAGGCTTTACCATCTAAGCCACTTATGAGAGGCAGCAGAGGATGAGGTGGTTGGATGGCATCATTGACTCAATGGACATGAGTTTGAGCAAACTCTGGGAAATAGTGAAGGATAGGGAAGGCTGTCATGCTGCAGTCCATGGAGTTGCAAAGATTTGGACAGGACTGAACAACAATGACTGATTTGCATTGTACGGCAGAAACCAACACAATATTGTAAAGCAATTATCCTCCAATTAAAAATAAAATAAAATCCTTTATCTGACCTGGGGGGAAAAAAGCTAATTCTTCCAGGAAATATAATCTTTGTCTAAACCAAGATGACAAAGATATTTTCTATTTTTTTCTTCTAGAAGGTTTATAGTTCAGATTTTATATTTTAGATCTTTCATCTGTTTTGAGTTTACTTTTGTATATGGTACAAGGTGTAGATCGAAGTATTTGTTTTTACTTATGAACATCCAGTGCTCTAGCACCATTTGTTGAAAAGACTTCTTTTTTCCCACTGAACTATATTTTCACGTTTGTCAAAAATCAACGAACCATTTATCATACATGTGTGGTTGTATATCTTAATGCCACATTACGTTGTCTTAAATGCTATAACTTTATAATAAATCTTGAAGTCAGGTGGTATAAATCCTCCCACTTTGTTCTTTTTCAGAGTTGTTTTGGCTCTTTTATGCCCTCTGATTTTCCTATACATTTTAGAATCTGTCCATTTCTTTAAAAAAAAAAAAAAAGCTTGCTGTGGTCTTAATTGGGAATCCATTGAATCTATTGATAAATTAGAGGAGAACTGACATTTTAACAATGCTGTCCTGATCTATGATCACAGTATATCTCTCATTTGTTTTAGGTATTCTGTAATTTCTCTTGGTAGTCTTACTTTCAGTGTATAGATTTTGTACGTTTTTGTCAGTTTTATTCTTAAGTATTTCACATTTTGATGCTATTGTAAATTTTTGAAATTCAATTTTGAGTGTTCATTGATATATGATAGAAATAAAATTTATTTTTGTAAATTGAACTTATATTCTGCAACCTTGCTGAACTCATATCAGTTCTTAGTAGCTTTTTGTAGTTCAGTAGTATCTAGCTAGACAAACATGTCTTCTTCAAATTAAGAGAGTTTTACTTATTCCTTTCCATCTTAAATACCTTTTATTTTTCTTTATTGCACTGACTCTAACCTCTATAATAGCTCAAGAGAACTGATAAGAGTCGATATCCTTACATGGTCCCTGACTTTAGGGAGAAGGCATTCTGTTTTCATCACTAACAGTGATGTTTTATCTGTAGGTTTTTCATGCACACTTGCTTGCTCAGTTGTGTCCAACTCTGTGCGATTCCATGAACTGTAGTCCTCCAGGCTCCTCTACCAGGCAAGAAAACTGGAGTGGGTTGCCATTTCCTGCTCCAGGGGATCTTACTGACCCAGGGATCAAACCCGTGTCTCCCTGTGTCTTCTGCATTGGCAGGTGGATTCTTTACCACTGAGCCACCTGGGAAGCCCAGGTTTTTCATAGATGTCCTTTATCAGACTGAAAAAGTTCCCTTCAATTCCAGGTTTGCTGAGCGTTTCATCAGGGATAGATGTTAGATTTTGCTAAGTACTCTGCATTTACTGAGATGATTACATACTTAAAAAAAATTTTTAGTTTGTTACTGTTTATTCTGCTAGTGGTGAATTATACTGATTGAATTTCAGATGTTCGAACAACATGTTCCTGGGATAAAATTCAGTCATGATGTGGAAAACTTTTTATATAGTCTTGGGTTTGATTTGCTAATTTTTAAAGAATTTTTACATCTATAATCATTAGAATATTGATCTAAAGCTTTCATATAATATCTTTGGTTTGGGTACCAGAGTAATTCTGGCCTCATAGAATGTGCCAGGAAGTATTATTCCCACCTCTTGAATTTCCTGGAAGAGTGTAGGCAAAATTGCTATTATTTCTTCCTTTAATGTTTAGTAAAATTTACCAGAAAAGCCATCTGGGAAGTAGAAATTTTCAGGAGGTGGAGGATTGGGAAAAATAGGAGTGGGAATGCTTTTAACTAAAAATTCTATTTCTTTAACAGATGAAAGACTATTCAGATTATATCTTTCTCCTTGAGTGAGCTTTGGTAGCTTGCGTCAAATCTGTGATCACCCTTATATTTATTTCTCTGTATGTAAGTCTGCTTTTAAATTTTCAATAAAATTTAAGTAAATTTAGTGAATAAAAATTTTTAAGCTTGGCTGCTTTAAATTTTTTTTATCACTTGTTTTTATGAGGTTGATTCTGATGTACCTTGATGTAATTTTCTTCATGCATCTTGTCCTTGGGATTTGTTGTGATTCTTGTTCCTGTGAATTTATGTTTTCATCATCTTTGGAAATTTGTCAGCTATTATTCAAATATTTTTCTTCCCCTCTTTGCAGACCTGAATTATATGCTTGTTATTCTACTTGAAGTTGTCACTTTTTTTCAGATTTTTTTTCACGGTTTTAAATTTTGTATCATTTCTGTTGCTGTGTTTTCTTTCTTTCTTTTTAAAATCTTTTGACTGCACCCCAAGGCTTGTGGGATCTTAGTTCCCCTGCCAGGGAGTGAACCCATGCCCCCTGCACTGGCTGCTCAGTCTTAAACACTGGACTGTCAGGGAAGTCCCTGTTGTTGTATTTTTAAGTTCACCAACCTGTCTTCTGAATTGTCTCATCAGCAATTAATCTCCAACAGTGTCTGTTTCATCCTAGACACTATTGTTTCATCTCTGGAAGTTTTATATAGATATTCTTTAAATATTTTTGTGTTTTATTCTGAGTTGTGGTTAGATTTCTTAGAAATAATTTATCCTATTAAACTTGCTTAGTAAGACCAAAGCAGCATTAAAATAGGGCTGATTTCTTCGACTGCTAAAGCTGAACCCTCATGTGGATCCTATCTAATTCTCTGTGAATTATGAGGTTTTCCTCCCTGACAGTAGGAACAGGCACTCTTCCTTCTTCTATGTGAGCTATGGGCATTTTCCCTTTCTAATTCTTTTGGATGATTCTCTTCCTAGACTTGAACAGTTTCCTCACAGACATGTGCTAACTGGTACTCAACTAACAACCTACGGGAGCCTTCTGCAGATCTCCAGAACTGTGACAGCACTTTCCTTTGTTGTACTCTGCCCTGCAGACTTAAGCTGTTTTGACCTCTCCAAACTTGCAGCTCTGTCTTCTCTGGGTGACTGCTGGGTTGTGATTGGATTCCTCCTCCGTAAACAGCTCCTTCTTCTCTCAGGTAGAGCTGGGGCATTTGGAGAACTTACTTTATTTGTTTCTCATCTCTCAGGAATCATTATTTTCATTTCCTGATGTCCAATATTTTGAAGAGCACTTCACATATTTTTATTGGTTTTATTCCTTGTGTTAGGCAGGAGGATAAATCTGATCTCGTGTTATTCATTGGAAGTGAAGGTCTCACCATTTAATTTTTAATGGGATCCCTCTAGCCTGTCTTGAGAATGGACTGAAGGTTGTCAAGAGTGGAAGCAAGGAGACCATTTGGAAGAGGAGTATATGACAGTCTAAGAGAGATGATTAAATACAATGTAATTTTCACTATATGTTACAGTCAGAGAGGATGTGTCATTGATCTAAATCACTCTCCATCTCTTGTTTTAAATTTTCAAAAATTTAACTTGGATCATTGAGTAGTTCTCCTCAGAGTTAGGTCTTCAGTACCTCTCATCCTCCTCTTCCCACATTGTGCCTTCAGTTATTGTAGGTGTCCCTGGAAGAGGTGGGTGTGGATGGGGCAGATTTCTTAAAGGAGAAAGAAAAGGAAGACTTAATACTGAAGTGTAGAAAATATCTTCTTAAAAGAACTTCCAAAAGATATGTTCTAAAACAGTATCCATGTGTATTTTATCAGTTCAGTTCAGTTCAGTCGCTCAGTCATGTCCGACTCTTCGCGACCCCATGAATCGCAGCACGCCAGGCTTCCCTGTCCATCACCATCTTCCGGAGTTCACTCAAACTCATGTCCATCGATTCTGTGATGCTATCCAGCCATCTCCTCTGTCATCCCCTTTTCCTCCTTCCCCCAATCCCTCCCAGTAGCAGAGTCTTTTCCAATGAGTCAACTCTTCACATGAGGTGGCCAGAGTACTGGAGTTTCAGCTTTAGCATTATTCCTTCCAAAGAACACCCAGGGCTGATCTCCATTAGAATGGGACTGGTTGGATCTCCTTGCAGTCCAAGGGACTCTCAAGAGTCTTCTCCAACACCACAGTTCAAAAGCATCAATTCTTCCACGCTTGGCTTTCTTCACAGTCCAACTCTCACATCCATACGTGACCACTGGAAGAACCATAGCCTTGACTAGATGGACCTTTGTTGGCAAAGTAATGTCTCTGCTTTTGAATATGCTATCTAGGTTGGTCATAACTTTCCTTCCAAGGAGTAAGCGTCTGTTAATTTCATGGCTGCAGTTATAGTAGTCTTCAGATTTTTTTTCCGTATATATTTTGCCATCTTCATGTCAAGTGATGGAAGGTGGCCCTATAACCTTTTCCAGACCTGGTCTACTATGCCCAGCCCTTCAGGGAAAAGTTCAAATACTGCTGAAGGGCAGACACTGATGTCCCTTAACTGCCTCTGTTCACCCTGAAAATTCAGAACTGACATTCAAGCTTCAGTTCTGATGCATTATATCTTTTTTTCTTTTCTTCCTGGGAAGGAACTGCCCTTTATTTTGAAATTGCCTTTTCATTTTTGGTATGTAGATGTCCTTTAATGAAATTATGATGGTAAATGTAGGTGTTTGATTTTTTTTAACATAAGTTGTCAATCATGTATTTGTCTCCTTTTTTTTTTTTTTTTTCATAATTGGTTGTATTCTATGGAATCCACCATAGTGAGATCCTAATTTAAATGGTCTTAAAGTCAAGCCAAGTGCAAGGAAAGTGTTGGTGAGAATCAGGTAAACCTGGAATATGAGAAATCAAAGTACTGAAGTTCTCCAGTGACTCACAGTAACTGATAGTAGGGACCTGTAGGACCAAGGGCTTAGAGTTATAATTGGAGGGCTTTTGTCATATAATATCCTAGAGATGAGGCCGTTCAGAGTGATGATGAAATCCATAGAGTAGCAATGTTTGTGGTGATAAAAATAAAAAATTGTGAAAAGTTTCATGTTATACCTTGGTCTTGTTTTTTCTTTGTTTGGTGAGGCTGTAGACTGTTGGGGCTAACCCAAGTATATTTAGTACATTGTGTAAACCAAGAAAAGATCTCTTTACTTACTGCTGACTTTTGATGAAATCTAGACTCAGGATGAAGTATTTGTTTTCTCTTTACTGTCATCTTATCCTTGCTACTACCTGCTTATTCTTCCTTAAAAAGATGTTTTTATTGAAGGTATGCTGCATGTGGTTTGCAAACAAGTAAAAACCGTCACTTCACTATACTTGTGGGTCCTAAATGATTTTGGTAGAATTTTTTTTTAAACACGAACTTTGTAATAATTGCTTTGGTAGGAATTATTTAGTAGGAATTCTAATTGTCTCTAGTTTTCTGCATAATGGAACACAAAGATTCTGTGTTTTTCCAACCCGTAGCAATAACCAGTTGTAACATTGGGTTTATTTCTTTTATATACATTTTGCTTCCCATCACTGAGTGCCTACTACTTTTTCAACTTTTTTATTTCATTTAAAATCTTCTGTAAACATTTTTACTTGTTGCTAAATACTTCAGAGTCAAGGTATATCATAAATTACCCAACAATTTCCTTAACTTCCTAATGTTAAAATTTTAGAGCTTTTTCAGCTTTTTATTTATAAACAAAATTTCAGATTTTTTTTTCATTAAAATAATTTTAAAATCTTTTGGTTATGCTGTACAGCATGTAGGATCTTAGTTCCCCAACCAGGGATTGAACCCATGTCACCTGCATTGACAGTAGAGTCCTAACCACTGGACCACCAGAAAAGTCCTTCAGATTCTTTTAATAGACAGTTTAATTTGTTTTTATTTTGTGGATAGATTATTAGATGTTAGTCCTATTACGATGGACACTTTGGTGCATACATCTTCATTTGTGTCTGTTGGATCAGTTCTTAGAAGTAGAATAATAGAGTTGCATAATTTTTCAAATGTTTGATACCTGTTTCTATATATTTTTTGTAAATTCTGTTTTGATTTTTTTTTGTTGTTTTTTGTTTGTTTGTTTGTTTTATCTTTGGAACTTTGTGGGTCTCAATTGATTTTTTTGAATTACTTGTATGAGCCCTTTGCTGTAACCACTAATCTGTTATCAATAATAACAGCAGCATTTATTAATTGCCAGGATGCTTTGAACACAACACAGAAATCTTTGTCCTTCACTCCTAGCCACTAATAACACTGCTAATCTTTGGTACTGTACCAGTGTGCTTAATCTGACTGGATTAAGCCTCATGACATCATCATGTTGACTAGTACTCAGTTGTTTATATACATTGTGTTTTAACAATTGTAAAATTAGCTAGATCTATTGAGATTTTTTTTCATAATGACTAGGATTTAGTATATATTTAAAGTATTCACCACTTCTAAGAATTTTCGATTTATATCCTATCTGCTTTGAAAAGGCCATTGAATGTAGCTTACAATAAATGAGACATACAGTAGGATTTTTAAACATTAAAGATCCAAAACCTTAAAGAGGAAATAAGATAATTATACCCCCAAATCTAAGCTCATTTGGTTTTTAGTTTAATTCTCCTTCCTGACATTTTTGGTCAGAATGAAATTCTGGCTCTTGAGGATAGGCCACATTTTTTCACTTAAAATTGTGGTATTTGGTATGTTAGATATTATTCTGAATGCTAAAGTAGCTGCGACTCAACAGACTTGAAATATGTTGTTTTTTTTAACACTAGCTGGTGGTCAGAGATTTTTTTAATACATGTAATGATATTAAGGAGCTTTGAGAAACTGTACAGATTCACTCTTTTCCCTCCTCTGTGAACCCATTCAAAATTGTGAAACTGTGCAAGTGTGATAAATATATTATTTGTAGGTTGAAGTATGATACGAAATGTGAAATTGAAATATTTCTTCCAAATTATTGTTGAGCAGAGTGTTTATTCCAAGAGCAAAAATAATTGTATCTGAGGCTGAAATTTGTGATTGGGATTGGCAGAAAACAAGGTTTTGAAGATCAATGGAGGCTGTTTCACAAGGCTTAATAATTTGGAATGCATCGTATAGTCAGCAGAGTGCTACTGAAGACTTTTTGAGCAAGGTGGTGATATCATGAAAATGATGTTTTAGGAAGTTGAATTCTGATGGTTGTATGAAGAAGACTGTCCCAAAGGAAGAGACACCGAGAAATAACTTAATAAGCTCATTGCGAATTCTTTAACATCTGAGCCACCAGGGAAGCCCTTGCTATGATATACACACTAATGATTCTTGGGTTTAAAATTGAAAGTTTTATTCCAAGGTATAAGTAAGGAGCCCCAGCTTAATCTGGTTTCTCTTAAATTTCCCTTTTTTTTTTTTTTTTGCCACCCTGGTCTTTAGTTGTGGCATGCAAACTCTTAGTTGCGGCATGTGGGATCTAGTTCCCTGACTAGGGATCAAACCTGGCCCCCTGCATTGGCAATGCAGGGTCCTAACCACTGAACCACCAGTAAAGTCCCTTAAATTTCCATTGCTGACCTTTCCCCTGAGCCCACCATACTGAACTTCCTTCAGTTCTTGCTGTATCTTTTCTCGAAGTTGTAACGCATCTTTTTCTGTCACACTTTTATTTTCCCTTTCTTTACCGTTTCTTTCCAACCCTCCCCATCACCTCCTATCTTGATGCAGAGAGAAAAATAGAGTCTCTAGAGTACGTTAGTTCTGATCCTGTTAGTTCTTAGCAGTGTGACCTTGGCAGATTACTCAAACCCTCAATTTCTTCACCTGTACAAGGTAGGTAATGATAATAGTACCTAATTCATAAGGTTGTTGAGAATCAGTTGGTTAATATATGGAATATATATAGTACTTGGCACTTAAAAAGCACCATATAATTATTACTGATATTGTTGTCTGGCTCATCGTATTCATTCTTCTGATCTCTGCTTAAATTTTACTTCTGAGAAGTCTTTCCTGACCTCCAAGCTGGGTTAAAGGCGCCTTTGTGTTCCGTTAGACTTCTGTGCTTCCCTCGTCATATTGTATTATCACTAGCTGTTTAACTGTCACACATTCTTTTTCTGCTACCATCACATTGTAAGATCCTCATTGACTGACACATAGTAATTGCTCAATAAAAATTTGTTGTCTAGTGCACACAATTCAAATAGAAAATTAAAATTGATGCAATGTCAGAAAATTTTGTTATTCAAACTAAACTATTGAGGTTTATTTCAAAGAATTTTAGTTTACAGATTCCTTTGTATAGCTTTGAAAGTCTAAAATGTTGCTTTGTTTTTTTCTTTCTTTCCTTTTCCTATTACCATTTTCTTTTAGTCAGCAAGTCTTTCATCTGGACCCAGGAAGTTAAGGTTATCTGTGTGAATTCATGTATTTACAGTTGCACTCACACCTTTAGCTATGAAGAAATGCCCAGAGAGGATAATTCCCAGGCTGGGTCCTAACCTCGGGAACAATGCGGAGCCTCAAACATGTAAATTTTTCATTTTAGACTGTGAAGGTGCTTGTTATTCTGCCTTAATTGCAGTGTTTGGAAAGAAAAGATGCCTTGGCTTAAAGATGGAATAAAACATGACAGTGGGGAAATTGGATTCCTGGAGATAAGAAGTGGGGAGTCAAAAGCAGACCTGACTTTCTTGGTTAGTCAGCCAGGGGTTAAGGATGGAGGAAAACCACACAGATTAAAGTGGCTGAGTGGCAACAACCACTGAGGCCCTGGGGTCTGATACAAAAGGGAGACTGACCGCTGGTAGTCAAGTGAGAACCTTTCAGAAAGGCTCCTGCGGCTGAGCAACTAGAACAGCTTTTATGTGAAGTATTCCCAATTCTGACATTTATTTATCATCTGCTGTGTTCCAGGTGCAGTGGTCATTGTTTGGGGGAATTAAAAAATGACATGATCTCCTAGAGAATTTCAGAATTTGATAGGAAAGATGTACATATAATGAATTAATTATGTTAATAATTAATAACATTGATTATTCCCCATTACTTCCAAGGATATAAACTCTGAAAACACAGACCATATCTGTTTTACATGTTTGGTACATAGTAGCTGCTCAATAAATATTAATTGAATAAATTAGTTTATTCCTTCCCAGTTTACAGATGTCTTCATTTAGTATTCCACCCTTCTCTCCTATTCACTCAGTTTGTGGTATAAGCAAGATGGATAGTAGAATCCATAAGAATAATAGTGTAACATAAGAGGGAATAAATTGAGTTAAATAGGAGTTCAGATATGAGACTGTAAAGGAGAAAAAAATAATTTTGGCTTGCCAGGATCACAGAAAACTCCTCTAAGGACATAGTCATTTTACCAGGCTTTCTAAGGAGAACAAGGTTTTGATAAACAGAGTAGAGGAGAATAGGAGCTTATGTAGCCATATTTTACACCAGATGGGTTGCTATTTGTCTGTCCTGGACCTACAGTAACCTTTTACTCTAGGTCCTTTCAGTAAGTTTTACTCTTCCTACTGTAGCCCTAGTTTTTGTTTTATTTTCATCAACAAAGGATCCTCTGGCTTTCTGCAACCCTTCAGGTGCCATTTCTTCTAGACAGAGTTTGTATATTCCTTGTTCCTATTCCCCTCATACCTAGTGAATCCCATATTTCCTCTTCCTGGAAATGAAATACTGTTTTATGCTCATTTAGATTCTGGCAGAGGAAACTCAGGAACCTCCCTATAAAATTATCTCTTCATTCTCTGTGCATTCATATGCACAGGCACATGATTAGGAAAAGGAAGACAAGAGAGATAAAAAAAGATTTTAATTCTTGATTCTTGGCAAAAGGAATAAATAAATGATAGATAAGTAAGGAGATACTGGCAAGACTTAACTGACTGGATTAGGGGAGCAAGGAATAGAAACAGGTCAAAGATGACTGAAATTCATAGAATGTGTATTTTAAGTGCTAAATTTCTTCCATACATTCCTTATGAATGTTGAAAGACTTTATATGAACCTGTGAACTTTAATGAGAAAACAGCATCTTTAGATTTCAGTCAATCTCAATGTCCGTAATTTCTCTGCTTAAAAATCCTCTGACTCACTAAGTTAGGATAAAATCTAAATTCTTTTACCAAGGCCCAAGAATCCTGCATATCTGACTATGACTGCCTGTTTATGTGATTTTAATCACTGTTGCCCATTCGTATACCAGTCATCCGAGATTTCTATCTGGTTTTGCTTCAGAGTTTGTGTACTTGCTGATCTCAGCCTGGTTGCTTCTCTTTAACATCTGAGTTACTCAGCATTTAGCCATCAGTTCTTCCAGAAGCGCTTCCTTCTCCAGTTATACTTAATCTAACTCATTATCTTCTTTTATTTTGTAATAACACTTACCACTTTATTGTCTTGTTTCTCAGCCTTTCTATTCTAGAGAGATCTTTTTGGGAGTTCCTTCTTATCTATTCTTCACTGATTGCCAGATTCCCATTGTTCAGCCTTGGTATTGTGTAAGCCTTAATATGTGTGTGTGCTTAGTCGCTGATCCAGGGATCAAACTTGGGTCTCCTGCATTGCTGGCAGATTCTTTACCCCTGAGCCACTGGGGAAGCCCAAGTCTTAACATAGCAAACCAAAATATATCTTAACTTCAAAACAGTAATAATGCTACTTATTGAGATTTGATTGCTTAAGGCTTGAGCTTTCTGTATTCTAATTTTCCTTTTGCAATGCAAAACGGATTTTCTCATAGCAGTTTTCTTATCTTTCAGAGCTGATCTCTAGAGGGTAGCTTGTATCTACCAAAATCTTTTGGCCCAAAAACAATCATAGGCAACAGATTAACTGTTAACATTATGTTTCCTGTCCTCTGAGGACTAGGAACTAAACATGGGTTGTGTTGTGAGGATGAAAGTCTTTCAATTATTATTTTTCAGAGCTGTTCAATGCATGCCATTTTGTTAAGCTACCTTAAGAACTGGAGTTTGTGCGTAAATTTAATTGAGATAAGGACGTATCTATTACTACCTGTGAAAATCTGGGTATTATGTTTAATAATGTATTATCTGACATCTGAATTATCCTTTTGAATTTCATAGATCTCCAAACTTCTTACAAATTCCTGAGAATAAATCCCAGATCCTGGTATAAAACCTATTAATTTCATTTCAATCTTTTCATTCTCCCAAGTCCACTTTTCATTCTTTTAAGTAGAAGCCTATTTATCAGTTTGGCATACTACCAAGGATATTGATGAATGTTGGTTGCCAAATAAATGTAAAGTCTGTTCAGTAAAAGTCACTGTAATTAGTAATAATGGCTATCATTTATTTTGAGTGTCTTCAGAGTAGACAGTGCTAGGCAATAATTTATCTTGATAATCTCACAACAACCTTGACAAGTAGATGATAACTGTTCTCGTTTTACATTTGAAGGAACGTTGGCTTAAAAACATTTAATTCTCCAAGATCACACAACTATCAAGGAGCGGAAGTCGATTTATAGCCTAGATCTGTGCATCACTTTAAAACTGGCCATCTTACCACAGTCTTGCCTGCCTGTATGGTTTAATTTGATGGAGGCACTAATATGACACCTGCAGTGGTCTCTTATGTTACTAATGATCCCTCTGTATCACAGCCACACACATTCTTAAGAGTTCCTGGTTGAGATAACTATTGAATTCTATTATTTCTCAAATTTAACTAATGATGCTAGACAAAGAGAAGATAGGTTTCACATTTGCAATAATCTCATGATTGTTATAATTGAGCAATAACGTGACTTTAGAAGCCAGCCAAAATTTAATTGTAGTATTAGCAGCAGCTTTGTGTGTGCTTGCATGTGTGTGCATGAGCACATGCATGCATGCCTATAAGAAGAGAGAGCTACTATGCCAAGTAAGCGGTCTGAAGTCTAAAGGAAGAGGAGGTGACCTATACTTATAAAGAGAATTAAGAAGATAACTAACTATATACCAAACAATACATGAGCCAGATGAATGATAGTCACAATAATTGCCCCAGTGTCCCAGAGAAGAGAGAGCTGTTGAAGTCAGGGAACCTGCTTGTTCGGAAATCCAGTGGAGTGCAAGATAATCACATAAGAGCTGCTGTAAGCATACTGAGTGCTCTTGCTTCTCTGGTCTTATTTAAGTTGGGGGGGGTGGTACAAGGGAGAGATTTTTAACATTCAGAGGTCAAGAGCAAACAGTGAAGGTTTATTTTTACTTTTTGCAGAACTTGAAATAAAATGTGTTTCATTTTGTTTTCAGCCATGATATCCATCTGTAATTAGAACTGATTCTCCAAGGTATTTTGTCATACCAGAGGTATGTTTTGTTGTAGAGCAAGTGAAGAGTACCCATTTCAGGGTGGCTTCAACCTGTATGGTCTAAGTCTAGTTAAACTGGCCGTATGTAAGAGCATGTCAAACTCAGCCACTTCCCTTCAGCCCACCTTCATGTCTGCTTAGCCTACTAAGAATGCCCAGTAAGTTACATAAGCATTTTAGTAAATGAATTTAATGTCTTTAATTTTGGCAGCACTGAATGCAAGAAGGAAAATTAGGAAATTTCAGTTTGGCAAAAAGGCATTTGAAATCATTGCTGTGGTGATTCTGATCATCTGTTAAGAGAACCAAGATAGGAAGGATGCTATACAGAATAAGCATCGTTTTGTTGTGTTTTTTTCCCTTGGCTGTGGCATGTGGTGATCTTTGTTTCCCAACCAGGGATTGAACCTGTGCATCCCGCCATTGAAGCATGGTGTCTTAACCACTTGACTGCCAGTGAAGTCCCCAATAAGAATCCTTAATATTGAGCCAAAGTTTCTTTTTTGTGTCCCTTAAAATTCACCATAAGTTTTGGTTAAAGTAGTAAAGGCAGTATCCACTTAATACTGACCTATTTATTCATTTAGGTACCTTTCTGTTACATTTTGGAGAAGGCAGTGGCACCCCACTCCAGTACTCTTGCCTGGAAAATCCCATGGACGGAGGAGCCTGGTATGCTGCAGTCCATGGGGTTGCTAAGAGTCGGACACGACTGAGCGATTTCACTTTGACCTTTCACTTTCATGCATTGGAGAAGGAAATGGCAACCCACTCCAGTATTCTTGCCTAGAGAATCCCAGGGATAGGGGAGCCTGGTGGGCTGCCTTCTATGGGGTCCCACAGAGTCAGACACGACTGAAGCGACTTAGCAGCAACAGCTGTTATATTTTAAATGAGTCTTCTGAGGTATCTGTGGAGAAAGAAGTAGCATGACCATCAGTGACTACCATTTGAATTGTCTGCAAAATGGATTTTGTTTTAGAAGAACTTCAAACAAGACTCCATAGGTGGATACTTGAGAATATGTGTGTATGCAATAGATATTAGAATAGGTGGCGATGATATGATTTGAAGAGACTCTTAAGAGTCAGAAATTCTAGCCATTTCTAAAAAGGCCAGTTAGCTAAACATATTTAATTAGGATTTATTTAGTTGGCTTACAGTTTAAAATTAAATGTGAGTTAAAGAACAGGTACAGAAGGAATTGGGAAGGTTTTAGAATTGGAGGCTCCTAAGCTGCAAGTGGAAAATGGCAACCCACTCCAGTGTTCTTGCCTGGAGAATCTCAGGGACGGCGGAGCCCGGTGGGCTGCCGTCTGTGGGGTTGCACAGAGTCGGACACAATTGAAGTGACTTAGCAGTAGCAGCAGCAACAGCAAGCTGCAGGTGAGCTTCCCTGGTGGCTCAGATGGTAAAGAATCTGCCTGCAGTGTGGGAGACCTGGGTTTGATCCCTGGGTCGGGAAACTCTGAGAAGAAGGGAATGGCAACCCACTCCAGTATTTTTGCCTGGAGAATTCCATGGACAGAGGAGCCTGGGGGTCTGCAATCCATGAGGTTTCAAAGAGTCAGACACGACTGAGTGACTAACACTTCCTTTTCTTTCCAGCTGCCAGCAAAGGAAGCGGTAGAGACTGTGCCTTCTTCCCCATTTTACCTTGGGTGACCCTGGTTACAGTTTACTACTTCTGAGCTGCTTTTGAGAGCTAGTAGAAAGAGATTGTATTACAGCCTTGTAATATATGACTTGGTTCTGCTGGAGGCCATCATCCTCTTCCAGGTCATGGGTGGTATCACTGAGTGTCATTCAGAGGTGAGGACTGTTTCATGGCAGGCAGCCAGAAACTGCTGATAGCACAGAGGCCTTCAATGGTAAGCTTTGGGAAATCTGATTCCCAGAAAGAGTAAACATCGTAAACCCTATAGAGCGTATAAGTTTCACCTGGTATGCAGTTATAAGGAAATAACGGGCTATAAAGGATCTGGTTCAGTAGAACTGAGAGGAAATATTTATAATTTATAAACAGGCTAAATATTTTAAAAGCAGGTTTTTATTTTGTATTTTCAATTACTGTAGTGCAAACTGGCATTCTGTCTTAAAAAAATTACCAAGATAGCTTTTTAAATATAATGGACTAATTATCAATATATTGTGGCAGGAGATTTCCCCTCGCTCAGCCTTTTCTTATGAACAGTTTTAAATATGCAGAAAAGTTCAGCGTAAAGTGATCACCTACCACCTATATTCAATAACTCTTCCAGTTTTGCCATATTTGCTTTTTCTATATATGTGTATTTCATTTATTTGTTTTGCTGAACATTTCATAAGTTTGAGACATTGTTTCTCTCCTAAATACTTCAACATGCATTTCCAAAAAATGAGGGCATTTGCTTATACAATCAAAATACCATTACTATACTACATAGTAATTCCTTAATATCATCTGTTATCCATGTGTAGCAAGATAGTTTATTTAACCCCTTGCTTAAGCATGTTTCTTGTTCCTCAAATAACCCTGCTGGCCCCAGGGCCTTAGTTTTTTCTTGTGACTTTGCTGTGGACCTGATGCCCAGCAGCAGTTGATGAAATTGTTTGCATGTTCACATGGCTTTAAATTTGAGAACATCTAGGGCAATGGTTCTCGACTTGGGGTGCATTAGAATAACTTCGGTGGCCTTTAAACATTAGAATCCCCCTTCATTCCAGACCACATGTGTCCTGATTTCTGGGGCTAGGGGACTCGGTTATCAGTATTTGTTGGTTTCCCAGGTGATTTTTTAGTACGTGGCCAAGATTGAGAATCACAGCTGTATAGATCCAACTGATCTTTGATGAGACTGTTCAAAAGTGTTGAATGGTCAGTTGACATTTTTCTGACCAGTATAGAAATGAGTGGTATGTGAAGACCCTTAGGCTTTTTCTTTTTCTTTCAATAAACATTTACTAAACATCTACTGTGTTATATGTTAACTGTGATGTCCTGGAAAGATTGTGGACTTGAGGGTCATAGTTCTGTGGAGTTCAATTCTAATTTTACCAGGGGACAGGTTGTATAATTTGACAACCTGAACATCAGTGAAGCTTTACTATGAGGCTTTGCTTTCAGAGGTTAACTCTACCACTTGTACCAACTCTCTTTGTGCTCCAGCCGTACTGGCGTTCTTTCTGTTCCTCAAACATTATGAAGCTCATTCCTACTCTAGGACTTTTTTACTAGCTCCCCTATCCCTGTCTTGCAGCCCATAACACAGTTTGGCCCTTAGTAGTCATTTAGGTTTCAAATTGTTCTTCAATATTTATTTATTTGGCTGCACCAGGTATTAGTTGCAGCATATGGTATCTTTAGTTGTGACATGTGGGATCTAGTTCCCTAACCAGGGATTGAACCCAGGTCCCCTGCATTGGGAGCGTGGAATCTTGGCCACTGGACCACCAAGGAATTCCCTAGGTTTCAATTTAAATGTCTTCTCCTTAGTGAGGCTTTCCCTGACCACCTGATCTGAAGTAACCTCCCAAACAGTCCATATCTTACGATCATGTTTAATTTTCATTTTGGCACTTACTGTTCTTGAAATTTTCTTGTTTTGTTTGTTATGGACTCTCTCTTCTGTAACGTGAGGACATCATGGGACCTTATTTGTTTTGTTTCCTGTGTTTTCAGTAACTATAGGAAAATACCAGAGATAAAGAGGATGCCTAATAAATATTTGTGGAATAAATGAATAAGTAAAGTGGTGACAGTAATCCTACCTTGCATTTGAGATAACTTGTGAAAAGCTCCTAGGGACAATCTCCTATCCATCCTCATGTATCTTTTCCCCAAGAAGCATCTTTTCTTATGCTGAAAGCTTAGAAACCTAAGCAGCTGGGGAGTTTCTGCTGAAATGTGTAAGAGAGTGTGTTGGTTGTGCCATCTCAGTAATCCCCTCCCCAGACTGGGTTTGTTGGGGTCCTTCTTGAGTCTCCTTGTGAAAAGGCATCAACAGTATTAGTACCCATCTTAATACTTCTCCCTCTGAATGAAAATTTATTGTTTAACCTTTGGATAATTCTAGAGAAATGCAATGTATTGGTAAGTCAGTTTTTGTGTATCACTGAGTCAAGCCGTCTATGGGGTCACACAGGGTCGGACACGACTGAAGTGACTTAGCAGCAGCAGCAAGAGTCAAGCACTATGAGGCCGCATTAGTGAACTAGTTAACTTTCTGTTATCTTTTACAATTGAAAAAGCAAATGTGTTACAGAATATTCTTGACTTTTTTTTCTTCTGGTGTATTTTTTAAGCCTTAATTTATTGGTCTTATATGCCAGGCACTGAAAGATTAGAGCCCATCTCAATATCTCTATGTTGTTCAGTCACTTAGTCATGTCCAATTCTTTATCTCTGTGTGATAGGGACTATTTCTTATTTTTGTTTTATTTGTGAGTCTTAGGAAGTTAAGAAACTTGCCCTAGTTGGCGATTTGTGAAATCAGGATTTTTAGTTCAACTTTATATTCCACAGTTTTAACCACACTGCCTCCCATTATGGGCTTCCTGGGTGGCGCAGTAGTAAAGAATTGACCTGACAATGCAGGAGACTTAGGTTCAGTCCCTGGGTAGGGAAGATTCCCCTGGAGGAGGAAATGGCAACCCACTCTAGTATTTTTGTATTCTTACTTGGAAAATTCCATGAACAGAGGAGCCTGGTGGGCTATAGTCTATGGAGTTGCACACAGAGTGCACAGGCGAGCGTGCATGCACACACACCTCCTGTTACATCCTTTTCTCGTCTCGTCTTAGTCATTAAATATTCCTGTAAATGCATTTGAGATGACTCAGTGTGTTGAATACCAGGAAAAGAGTTCCCAGTAGCCTTGTTCAGAAATCACGTTCTATTCCAGTAAGATTCTTAAAGAGTATTAGTATCTATATTTGTTAATGTGTGTTAGTGGCTGAGTCTGAAAATGGAACCAAGTTTTTGATAATTAAAAGAAAAATAGTTTTATTTCATTCTTAATTAACCACAGTTTCTTAACTAATGTGATATGTGGACGTGTTGGGATGTACATTTCCAAACTTTTGGAGTCAGACTGGATGTCAGCCATTTCCCATTCCACACTGATTTTTTTACGTACTTGCTTTTAACCACAACAGTTGAAAATCCAGTTTTGTAAAGATACGAATATAGAGTGATCTAGTGGTGAAACTGTGAACTACCTTGTAGTGTGTATGGTGAGTTTGGTGTAGTTTATATTGGTAACAAACATTACTGTGTTTCCCTCAAAATTTTAAAATATCCAGCGGTGCCTTTTTGAGTTTATTGTACTCCCCAGGGTACCTTAACACTCAACTGGTAAACACAGCACTTAACCAAAAAAAAAAACCAAGCTTTATATAACTAATTTTATTTCACAGCATTGCTGAAACTTTCTAGTTCAGTCCCCCGAAAATTAAAAACATTAAATATTTGCCTTTCTTTATGTACAACAAACCCATTTCCACTATTGGAAGAATGGTGCATACACCATTCTTCTAAACCACATGTCTTACCTCCCAAGCTCTACTTGGGGCTTCTCTGGTGGCTCAGAGGTTTAAGTGTCTGCCTCGAATGCAGGAGACCCAGGTTTGATCCCTGGGTTGGGAAGATCCCCTGGAGAAGGAAATGGCAACCCACTCCAGTACTCTTGCCTGGAGAATCCCATGGAGGGAGGAGCCTGATAGGCTACAGTCCATGGGGTCACAAAGAGTCCGACACGACTGAACGACTTTATTTACTTACTTACTTACTAAGCTCTACTTTAAGACCTGTCTGTTTAGACTCTGGTTACCAATCTGTCACCATTATTCACATTCTACTGTGAAGACTGGAAAAAATGTTCCCCTCAAAACAGATCCATGTCCTAATCCCTGTTACCTGTAGAATCCCTTTACTTTGTATGGAAAAAGTGCCTTGAGGTGTGGTTCAGATCTCGAGTCAGGAAGATTACCCTTGATCATCTAGGTGGGTTCTAAATGCAGTCACATTATCCTTACGAGAGAGAGGCAGAGGGAGGGAGATTTGAACACACAAAAGAGAAGGTGATGTGAAGAGGGAACAGAGAGATTTGAAAATGCTGGCCTTGTGCATTGTGGTGGTGCAGTAAAAGCCAAGGAGTGCTGGCGCCACTAGGAGCTGGGAGGGTCAAGGGGCAGCTCCTCTTCTAGAGCTTCCAGAGGGAGCTTGGCTCTGCCGACACTTGATTTCAGCCCGCCGAAACAGACTTTGGACTGTAGCCTTCATAAATATGAGAATGCCGTGTTGTTTTCAGCCACTACGTTTGTGGTAGTTTGTTACAGCAGTCACCAAAAACTAACACATCAACTTTCTATATTAGTTAGCACTTTTTTGGTATATGGCATATCTAGGATATTTATTCTTTATAGAGCCAAAGCCTAAGAAGTTCGCTTCTAAGCTGTCAAAGTTCCTTTGATCAGCTCGACCTGCCTGAAAAAATAAATTTATATCTAATTGGTTAATTACTTCATTTATTTATGTATTCATTCATTTGATGATTTTTGAGAACTTGCTACGTGCCAAACACTGTGCCAGCTATCATTTTCATGATTAAATTGTTTCTAAAAAAGGCGTCCACTCATAAGTTAATTATTGTACTTATTTGTTGTATATCATCATTAAGGAAGGAAAATCATGTTGCTCATCCTAAAAGGATGTAATGTTATGTCCTGTATTTGGGTCAAACCCTATTTTTTTAATGTTGAAAGGCATCTTAAAAATAATTAGCCTAACCTTCTCATTTTCTGTGTACAGGGACTTAGTTATAAAGAAGAAAAGTAATTTGCTTGAAGTAATAAGAATAATAGCAGACCTAGAATTCTATCCCAGTTTATCCTTCTTGCCACTATGGGCAGAACCTAATTTACCTTAACACAGTCTTAGAATTTACATTTAATCTGGGAATTTTGCTCTGAAGGCTATTTCCCCCAAAAATGAGATTATTTCATTATGGCTTTTATTTTGGCTATGCCAGGCGGCATGTGGGATCTTAATTCCTCAACCAAGTGTCAAACCTGCGCCCCCTTCAGTGGAAGCACAGAGTCCCAACCACTGAACCACCAGGAAATTCCTGATTATAGCTTTTAAATACCACAGCTATGCACTGAAATACTCAACTCCTTTGGATTCAGTCCTTTTGCCTTCCAAACTTTAATCTAGTGTTAAAACCCTAAGATTTCCCAAAATTGAAAGTTTATATATTATCTCTTTCTTGGTTTCATTCCTATTAGAATCACCGTATTAGAACAGATTCAGGAGAGACCTGTATAATGAACAAGTTTAGTTCCCTTATTTTCCAGGTGGCCACTTTGAACTGGTGGTTCTATGGAGTAATGGAAAAGGTGCTGGATTAGGAGGGAGAGGTTTAGATTCTGTTTCCAGGACCATAATGAACTACCTATAAGTAACAAGGCAAGTTGGCAAATAACTTCCTTCCTCTGAACCTCATTTTATTCATGTGTAAAATGAAAGATTAATCTGGATAACCTCTAGCATTCTGTGATCAGTGAATCTGGGGATTTTGGCTTCCAGTTCCACACTGTCTTAACTACTTACCCTCTAGAGACTTTTAAAGCATATGATCCATAAGGACAGGCTTATGTCTTTTCCTTTTTTTAAGTCCATGACATTGCCAGAAATGAGAAATCATTTTGCACAGAGTAAGAGTTGAGGTTGATACATAAATTCCTTCTTTAGGCTGTTAATCCTAAAAGGGAAAGAAGGAACTTTGGAGCCTAGATCCGTCAGTGGAGCAGAAAGGCAGAGTGCTTAAGATACTTCAGTAGAATAGCTCATAATGCTGCCACTGATGCTGATGGTAATGAGAATGACTGCCAGCATTTCTTTACTGAATATGGTGCTAGGCACTTTAAATGGATTAATTGAATGGATTAAATGTGTTAATAAAAGTAGAACACATAGAATAATGCTTGGTACATGATAAGAACTATATAAGTAATCATTGCTATTATTGTTTTCATCGTTATGTTATTGTGGTGGTAGTAGTTATAATTAATTTTCATAGCAGCCCTAAAAGGCAGGTACTATTTTTATTCATTTTGCAGATGAGGAAGCTAAATAACAGATGTTAAATCAAGAAATATTGATAGAATAAATCTAAACTCTAGTCTATGTAGTCAAGTCTTCATTTGGTTAGTAATGCCTAGAGATATTGGGTAGCTACTATTTTATTGAGAGCATCCAGGGAAGGCCCCTTTGAGCAGGTGACATTTAGGCTGAAATTGAAAGATAAAAAACTAGCTATTAAAAAGTGAGGCTGGGGGGTTGTGCCCTAGGTACGTAATAAGGCAAGTGCAAAGGCCTGAAGACAAGAAAGGGGTTGATAAGGTTCTAAACATAGAAATGTGTCACTTTCTTAGTGAATACCCTAAAATTACATGCCTACACAAACTTTCTATCCCCTCTTCCCTGTTTTATTTTCTCCCTAACACTTCTCACTGTCTCACGTATTACGCAGTTTATTTTGGTTTTATCCACCTCACCCTGCAGTGGGATATAAGATCTGTGGGGGAGGGATTTTTGTCTTGATTTGTTTGTCACTAAACCTAGGGCCTCTCTTAGGCCATGAGACTTCTTTCCACAAATTAGAGAAAAAGTTTCCTTTCTAAGAGGTTGCAGGCCCACACCAGGACAGGCAGCCTAGCTACCTGTCTGGACTTCAGCCTTCTCCTGCCTCCTCAGCCGGAGCCCTCATATAAGGCATAATTGAACAAGCATTACATGAGAGTCCTGCATGCATCCATAGTACCTACAACAGTGCCAGCATGCAGGAGGCACTGATTAAATATTTACAGAATGACAGCATAGTTTGGATTGAAGTGGGTAAGAGGTTATGAAACGAGCAGGTAGGCAGAAACCAGATCTGGTGGGGACCTGTAAAGAATTTGATTTTTTTCCTCTGATAACAGTCAGCTGAGAATTAATTTTCACTAAATCATAATCTTCCATATTTTTAGTAAGCAGTGCAAGTAATTCCGTAGTAGAGAATAGACCAAGTTAGTTAAGTCCAAGTTTCAATACCTTTGGACCTTGGCCTCAGGAGTCTGTCTCCTACTTGCTTTATCCTTGTCTATTTGGTATTGCAGAGCTTCCCTGATACCTCACTCTCTGCCTGCAATGCAGGAGACCTCAGTTCGATTCCAGGGTCAGAAAGATCCACTGGAGAAGGGATAGGCTACCCACTCCAGTATTCTTGGGCTTCCCTTGTGGCTCAGCTGGTAAAGAATCCGCCTGCAATGCAGGAGACTTGGGTTTGATCCCTGGGTTGGGAAAATCCCCTGGAGAAGGGGAAAGGCTACCCACTCCAGTATTCTGGTCTGGAGAATTCCATGGACTATATAGTCCATGGGGTCGCAAAGAGGGGACACGACTGAGCAACTTTCACTTATTTAGCATTGCCTTTTGTCATGTTTTATTAAGATCTGTGTGAAGGACTTTGGGATAAGCTGTATATATATAATGATCATTTTCCTTACAATCTCAAATTCAGACACAGTAGGGTAAAATTTTTCAGTGAGGGTTGTTGCAAAAAACCCAAGACCTCTGGTCCTTATGTTTGAATTGTGACTGAGCAGGGAGTTGAGGGCATCTGAGTATCACTCTCTTTTGAAACTCCCTGTATGAGTTAGTCAAGACCTTCTAATTTTTCATCAGTTCCCACCCTTACCCCTCCAAAAAACACTAACCTTAAGGTTCCCAGTTCACTGGGGAGATACCAGCTGGAATTTTGGCACTAAATGACTTTTGGTTTTCTTTTATGCTGATGTTTTTTCAGTACCCAAGGCCACATTTGAGAATTTGCTTTCTCTCTGAGAAGTTTTTGTTGGCAGTTTTTATCTTTCTCTTCTATGATAGGGTAAAAACATAGCTTGAAAAAAAAGAAGGAAACTGCAGGAGATTATTGATGGAGTTCCCGCCCCCTAGGCCTTAGGCCTAGTATGTGCATGTTTCTGATGAATCACTGCTGGTAGTATTTAGTATTTACTGATCCTCATATCCAGTATTGTAAAAAGCATAGAATCCGCCCAAGGGACTTAATAGCTGAATAACCTACTTGATCTGTTGGTTTCTCCCCCCCTCATCTTTGTTGGTGGCTACAGGGAGGAATATGAGAGACATGAAACCGTAAGCAAGAGAAAATCTAGACCATGTAGCTTTATTGCTGCCTGGGAAGTGGCCTGGGAGTTCAGATGCAAGGATTTGATGCTCTGTGCAGCTGCCATAAATAACCTAACTCATTGGGGTGAGGATGAAGTATTTCCACATGGTTGCTCAAGTGTCTGTTCTCTTTGCCCTGATGCTTCCTCCCTCTTTCTGTCTTTTCATTAATTGCTTAGCAGTTGCTGATGCAATTAAAATGAGATGTGTCTGCAGCCTCTGTGGTTTGCTGTCAGGGCCCTCTCTCTAAGGTCTTCATCTTGCTGCTAGGGATGGGTGAACATCTGATTTTGAAGCCATAGGAGGGAGGGACCTGTGGCTGCAGTTAAATGCATTTTTTTTTTTTAACACAGCAGCTTGCAGAGCTAGATTTCTCCTGACACTCTAATCATTTTACCAAGCCAAGTGCTGGTCCCTTGTGCTGTTCATTAATAGAGCTTATATTTGGCAGCACAATATATAGAAATGAATTCTGCTGAATTGCTTTTGTTGGTAATATAGAAAGTGCTTCTTCATTTTTAAATAGGTGAACACAAGATGGAAACTGTGGAAGAGTCAAAACTAATCCCCAGGTTTCTATGAAAAGCAAGAATCTAGAGATGTTAAGAGAGCTGGATTGCAACACTTAATCTGTTTGGGATCACTGAGTAGCATACACATTACACCTACTATTATGTTTATCTCCCTGCTGGCCAGCGTTTTCAGCCTGCCTCTGCCTTCTGTTCCTTTTTGCTTGTCTTTGCCATTGCCAGGAGATGCTCAGAGGATCTAACCATTGTGTTTCTACTCAGTATCTGGTAGAAGAGTGCTGACTGCTCTTTACCAGTGCTGCTTGGTAATCACGTGGCACATGTGTTGCTGTGAGACACGAATTCTCCATTTGCTTACCTGCACCCCAGACCATTGTACGAATTTGCCTCATTCATGCTGCCTACCATAGTGAGACTCATGCACATTACCTGGAGAGGATGTTAAAACACAGTTTTCTAGGTTGAATCCACCAGATATTCTGATTGAGTAAATCTGGTGTGATGCCATTTGGCACTTTTAAAAAGTTCCTAGGAGGGACTTCCCTGCTGGTCTAGTGGTTAAGACTTCACCTTCTGATGCAAGGGGTGCAGGTTCAGTACCTGGCCAGGGAGCTAGGATCCCATATGCCTTGCGGCCGTAAAACTAAAACATAAAACAGAAACAATATACTAACAAATTCAATAAAGACTTTAAAAATGGTCCACATTAAAAAAATATTAAAAAAAAAAAAAAGTTCCTAGGAAATGCTGATGCTCCCAATCTGGAGACCTTCCTTAGAGCTTAGAGTAGTCTAGTCTAGGGATAACTCTTGCATATAAATAAGACTCAATATTTATTGATTTGATTTTTCTTGTCTTGTATGTGTTTATGATTAGACAACTGATCTGATATTGTGTGACTGGATGACAGGTTCCAATTTTTTTCCTAAGGTAAGGGGGAAGTATGCAGTATGTGTTTCTTTGTGAACTCTAATTTATTCAGTTCCTTTACCCATCTTGGTTTGGTCAGATCACATTCTACCCTAGCTGCAGGGATCATTATTGTTTTTTTCTTTTTCATAGACTTTACTGTTTTAGAGCAGTTTTAGATTTGCAGAAAAGTTGAGAAGGTAGTTTAGACAATTATATATCCCCATACCCAGTTTTCCCTGTTAGCATCCTATATTATTAGATGAAATACTCCTTACAATAGTGAACTAATACTGCTTTATTATTATTGTCTATATCTTATGTAGATTAACCTTTCCTTTTTCTGTTCCAGAGTCTAATCTAGGATACCACATTACATCTAGTTGTCATGTAGATTCTTCTTGGTGGTAGCAGTTTTTCAAACTTTTCCTTGTTTTTGATGACTGACAATTTTGAAGTGTAGTGGTCGTGTATTTTGTAGGAGATTTCACTGTAGGAATTTGTCTGAAGTTTTTCTTATGATAAAATAAAGGTTACGGGTTTTTGAGAAGATAACCACAGAAGTAAAGGGCCATTTTCATCACATCATACCAAGCGTTGCACATGTGCTTAGTCACTTCGTTGTGTCCAACTCTTGGTGACCCCATGGACTGTAGGCCACCAGGCTCCTCTGTCCATGGGATTCTTCAGGCAAGAATACTGGAGGGTTGCCGTGCCCTCCTCCATGCTTTCTTTACACATGAACGTTGAGTCTAGGCTAGCTTAAGTGTGTTATAAATTCTGATACAGACTTCTGTAGTCATGTGTTTCTCAGTTCCTATGTCAACTCAATTAATTATCAAAGTTTTGTTCTAAAAATTAAAGCAGTGCACATCATTGTCAGAAACTGTATCCAAGAACAAAGCCTAGATTTTTTTTTTATCCAGCCAAACTATCTGTCTTGTCTGGAAAGCTAGAATAAACTTGCAATGTCTAAAAAAAACGTCCTTCCTTCCCATGCACCATTCTCGGAAGCTACTGAAAAATGTTCTCCACCAAATAAGGTCATAAACCAGGAAAGACGGAGACATGATTGAGGAAATGAGAGACTTGGTAAACAAGATGAACTAGGGGATTCCTCAGATTAGTGAATGGAGATTTCAGATAAACAGTGTACCAACACTGAGAGGGCAGCCAGTCCAGATTGGAGAATGTTCAAAGTTTCCAAGAGAGACTTCTTTAGGAAGATGAAATAGCATACTTTATTGATATGAATATCTTGAGGAAATTTAGACAATTGGCGAAGATTTTCCAGGGCAAAATGCTGGTAAATACAGAGAAATCTAAGCAAATGAGTTAAAAAGATAATACATATAGAAAAATAAAAAACTTGTGTAGGAAAGGAAAAGGAATCATGGTTTACTGTATGGCTCAAGTGTGAATAGGCTTACATAATCATTATTACTTACACTGAATATTGAACTAGTCAGAATTATAGTATCACTATAAAGCGTAGTTTGAGAGATAGAAAGGATGCATGTGTATTTTGGGTACAGCAGGAAGAAAAGAGATCATCTTCCAAAGTGGGAAATCAATGGATAATTCACAAAACTGAAAAAATCAAGAGGTAGCAACACAAGCATGTCATTTAGAAGCATAAAGATTAGTTTGAAAATAATTACTTAAAAGAAGTTCAATGGTTTGTTCTCTAGGGAGTAGAAATGGGACAGCAACAGGGGTGAGGGGCAACTTTTTTTTTTAAACACACTCGGTAAAACTCTTATTCTTTAAACAATGTGCATGTTTAACTTTAATCTCTAAAAAATAGTTGTGTATGGCTAATCATCAGAGAAATGCAAATCAAAACCACAGGATGATACCTCACACCTGTCAGAATGACTGTCATCAAAAAGAATGCAAATAACAACATGCTGAGGGAGATGAGAAGAGGAAACCATAGTATACTGTTGGTGGGAATGCAAATTGAAGCCATTACTGTGGAAAACAGTATGGACGTTTCTCAAAGAACTAAAAATAGAACTACGATATGGTCCAGCAGTTCCACTACTGGGTATCTTCCCCAAAAAGCATAAGCATTAATTTAAAAAGATATACACACCCCATTATCCATAGCAGCATTATTTACAGTTGCCAAGATATGGGCACAACCTAAGTGCCAATCAAGAGTCGAATAGAGGGAGTTCCCTGGCGTTTGCAGCAACACTGATAGACTTTCGGGGCACTATGCTAAATGAAGTAAGTCAGAGAGTGACAATTATGATATCATTTTTATGTGGAATCTAGAAAACACAACAAACGAGTGAATTCAAAAAGAGACTTAGGGATATAGAGAACAAACTAGTGGTTACCAGTGGGGAAAGGAGATGGTGAAGGGGCAAAATAGAGGTGGGGTTGAAGTGTTATCATGGGATTATACGAAATCACATGTGTGAAACTTTGAAAACTGTAAAACGCCATAGAATTTAAAGACTCTTGTTCAACTGAACAAAAATAGTTGTTTATTAAAAAAATGGTAAGGGAAAAAAAACAATTTAGAACACAGTTATTCTCTGTAAACAATAAATTTTGCTATGGTGAAAATCCCAGTTCAGTACATAGATCTTTGTCTACGTTTCTGATTTATCAGTTAATATGCTTTTGCTAACCGTGTTTTTAAATGGCATTAGGAAATTTCTTATCACTCATAATAGAATTTGAGAAGTAGGTCAGGTGTGGGTTTTTTGTTTATTTGCTTTGGATTATATGATGATTCCAGCTTTGTAAGAATTTCATCCAAATACCACAACATGCGGTTAAGAAGGGGAATTTGCTTCTAGCTCATAGGAGCGAGAAAGCCCTTCCCAGAAGCTCCCAGCAGACTTTTATTCTTACATCTCTTACCATAACTGGGTCATAAGCCCTCTTTTAAACTAGTCACTGACTCGGGAAATGGGATTTCAATAATTGTCTTAGACTGATGTTCTTGGGTGAAATGGATGTTTGAAGCTGACCACAACGTCTGCTACCCTAGTCATTATGTGTTAAGTACTTTTTGAGAAACTCCTCTTTCAGGAAGCTTTACTCTTTAGTTGAAGGTAAAAAATGAGTGGATAAAGCAATCATCAATATGGACAGGGCCACAGGTCCATATTTATTGAATGAATAAGGTGAATGCAAAAAAAGCTGTTTGACATAGATGTAAGTGATTTAGGAGAGTTGTAAATTAGGGGGAAATAAATGAAACTGTAACACCAGACCAGAAAGCTGCTTGAGGAAGAAAGAAGACTTCAACAACTGTTTCCTTCTTAGCTAGTCGCAGTGCTGGTCTACTTTTGTCCAGGGTGTGCTGGTAGATGTTTAACCACGTTGGAGGAGGAGATGGGGCTTTTTGTAGTATTTACCAATTTTCATAATGTAAATAAAACCCTGGGTGATTTTAATCTGTCAAGGTGGAGTCAACTGCTCTGCATACCACTGCTTCTCTTTAAAGAGGATTGTTTAAACTTCTAATGAATCTCCTGAGACCACATATTGACAAAAGTAACATTTCACTTTTTTAGCCTTGTAAATGATCAATAATAAAACCTAGGTTACCAATATAAGGTAGTTGATTTTGGTGTTTTGGACAGTGGTGTGTTAGAGAGTTGTAATTTTAAGATAATATTAAATACTGGTCTGTGTAGACTTTGAGAAATGAAAAAAACCTGCTGTTCGCCTTAGGCGGTAGGTAAAATGTTACTAATTCAGCTTTTATGGAGCACCAACTATGTGCTCAGCGCTGTAAAAACGAAATAAATAAGACTAGAATCTCACGGGCCACTCTCCTCAGTCTGATAGGAAGACAAAAAATTATCAACGGGTAAGTTCAAGTGGAAATGTGGTAAAGACTCTTGGGCTTTAAAGTGCTGGAAGAACACAAAGGAGAAGTCAGCTACATTTGGGGACATCTTGGAAGAGGGTGTTTAAATTTTATCTTGAAAGGATATATGGCATTTGCATTGAGGAGATGAAAGGATCATTCCAGACAATAGGAAGCACATGCTCCTAATTGCTGAGGGATGAAAAATCTAATATGTTTCATGGTTTTTTGTGTGATGTGCAGTTAAAACCCAGGATGGATAGAGGACAGAGAGAAAAGAAAGATAATCAAAGGCCATATTGTGAAAGGGCTTAAGTCATATTGTGGAGTTTGGATTTCCTTATTATTGAGTATGAAACTTCTTAATATAAGATTTTAATATGAAAGTTTCTGCTACTCCATGTCTTTAATCAAACCTGGTGTTTATGATTCTTTATAATTAATGACTTGATGAGGAAGATGCTTTTGTCATTTTAATTTGTGCCTTCTTAGTTATGAGTATGGTTGAATATAATTTTTAGAATATATCTATTGGTCATTTGTATTTCTTCTGTGTGTTGCTTGTTCCTAACCTTTACTCAGTTTTCTCTTGAATTATTTGTTTTTCCTAATTTGTAGGAGCAATTTATATGACCTATAGATATGAATCCTTCATTTTAAGGCTTTTCTAGCTTTTGTGATGGATGGATTAAAAAAAAGAGAGATTATTGTCAATTTGGCCAATTCACCAACATTTGGGAGATATTATAATAACCTATAGCCATAGACCAGAGATGATGATGTTTTATTTAGTCACTAAGTCGTGTCCAACTCTTTTTCAACTCCATGGATTATAGCCTGCCAGGCTCCTCTGTCCCTGGGTTTTCCCAGGCAAGAACACTGACATGGGTTGCCATTTCTTTCTCCAGAGGATCTTCCCAACCCAGGGATCGAACCCATGTTTCCTGCATTGCAGGCAGATTCTTTACCACTGAGCCACCAAGGAAGGAAGCCCCAAAGGTCTTTGATAAGATTGTTGTTGTTGTTTAGTTGCTAAATTGTGTCTGACTCTTTTGCAACCCCAGAGATAATGTGATGTTAAACTGTGGCAATGGGGGAAGAGGGCAGTAGACCAGAGATCAAGCTGCCTGCCATCCAGTGGCTTTGTAGTGGAGTTTGGATTAAATGTCAGTACTGCTGCTGCAAGAACACTGGAGTGGGTTGCCATTTCCTTCTCCAATGCATGAAAGTGAAAAGTTAAAGTGAAGTCGCTCAGTCTTGACTCTTCGCGACCCCATGGACTGCAGCCTACCAGGCTCCTCCGTCCATGGGATTTTCCAGGCAAGAGTACTGGAGTGGGGTGCCATTGCCCTCTCCAAAATATCAGTACTACTGCCTTTTAATTTAGTGCTTTTTCTATAATACATTGTCTCCTTTACTCCCCTTTCCTTCTGATCTATGAAAGAAAAATAAAGAGAGTTTTAAACAGCAGAGTCTACAGTAAGGTTAAAATGAACTGAGGCTCTAATTTAGGAATCCTATATAAAAGAGAGAAAACATAGATGAGTATTTTTTATTGGCTCTCAGAATATGACTGCCTTTCTAAGTATGAATGCTAAGGGAAGAAACATAAAGGAAAAGATGGATAAATTTTTACGAAACAATTTAAATTTCGTTTTGTCAGAAAAGATCATAAACATCTCTATAGGATCCTGCTCCAGTGCAGTCCTCTCATGTTCCTTGTGTCAGTCAGCCTAAAAGTGGGTGTCATCTTTTTTTCTTCTTGACACTTGCGGATCTCGCTTTCTTTCCTTATTCTTTAAAACCTCCTAGGTTTGTAAGTCTTGTCTTTTGTCTGTTTTAAGTAATTTTATAGATTCTGGGTTGCTTCCCCTCGTTCATTCATTCATTTTGGCCATGCTGCGTAACATGTGGGATCTTAGTTCCCCAACCAGGGATGGAACCCATACACCCTGCATTCGGAGCACAGAGGCTTAACCATTGAACCACCAGAGACGTGCCCCCTCATTCTTTAATTGGAGTGTTTAATTTGGTTACATTTAACCTGACCTGCCTCTTAAGAAACCTATATGCAGGTCAGGAAGCAACAGTTAGAACTGGACATGGAACAGCAGACTGGTTCCAAATAGGAAAAGGAGTATGTCAAGGCTGTATATTGTCACCCTGCTTATTTAACTTATATGCAGAGTACATCATGAGAAACGCTAGGCTGGAAGAAGCACAAGCTGGAATCAAGATTGCCAGGAGAAATATCAGTAACCTCAGGTATGCAGATGACACCACCCTTATGGCAGAAAGTGAAGAGAAACTAAAAAGCCTCTTGATGAAAGTGAAAGAGGAGAGTGGAAAAGTTGGCTTAAAGCTCAACATTCAGAAAACGAAGATCATGGCATCTGGTCCCATCACTTCATGGCAAATAGATGGGGAAACAGTGGAAACAGTGTCAGACTTTATTTTGGGGGGCTCCAGAATCACTGCAGATGGTGATTGCAGCCATGAAATTACAAGACTCTTACTTCTTGGAAGGAAAGTTATGACCAACGTAGACAGCATATTAAAAAGCAGAGACATTACTTTGCCAACAAAGGTCCATCTAGTCAAGGCTATGGTTTTTCCAGTAGTCATATATGGATGTGAGAGTTGGACTGTGAAGAAAGCTGAGCGCTGTAGAATTGGTGCTTTTGAACTGTGGTGTTGGAGAAGACTCTTGAGAGTCCCTTGGACTGCAAGGAGATCCAACCAGTCCATTCTAAAGGAGATCAGCCCTGGGATTTCTTTGGAAGGAATGATGCTGAAGCTGAAACTCCAGTACTTTGGCCACCTCATGCGAAAAGTTGACTCATTGGAAAAGACTCTGATGCTGGGAGGGATTGGGGGCAGGAGGAGAAGGGGATGACAGAGGATGAGATGGCTGGATGGCATCACTGACTTCGATGGACGTGAATCTGAGTGAACTCCGGGAGTTGGTGATGGACAGGGAGGCCTGGCATGCTGTGATTCATGGGGTCACAAAGAGTCGGACACGACTGAGCGACTGAACTGAACTGAACATATTACTGATGAGATTTATGTTTGCCATTTGCTGTTTATTTTCTATATGTTTTATGTCTTTTTTGTTCCTCTGTTCCTCCACCAAGTCTTCTTTTGTGTTAAAGGGAGGTATTCTAATGTACCATTTAAATTCCTTGATGGTTTCTTTTAATAAAACATTTAGAGCTGTTTTCTTAGTGGAATAATCTAGTTTGGATTAATACCAATTTAATTTCAGTAGTATGCAAAAACTGTATATATGTGATAAGCAGAATAAAGGCCACCTAAAGATATCCTATGACCCCTGGAACATGTAAATGTTAGCTTACATGCATGTGTGTGTGCTCAGTCACTTCAGCCGTGTCCACCTCTTTGTGAACTGTAGCCGTCCAGTTTCCTCAGCCGATGGGATTCTCCAGGCAAGAATACTGGAGTGGGTTGCCATGCCCGTCTCCAGGGGATCTTCCCAACCCAGGGACTGAGCCTGTGTCTCCTACATTGCAGGTGGATTCTTCACCAACTGAGCCTCCAGGGAAGCTGATTACCTTACATAGCAGAGCAATTTTCTATATGTGATTAAGGATTTTGAGATGGAGAGAGTAGCCTGGATTATCCAGGTGAGCCCAGTGTAATCACAAAAGTCTTGATAAGGGAAAGTGGGAGATAGGGAAGTAAGAGAGAAAGATTTCAAGATATTATACTGCTGGTTTTGAATATGGAGGAAGATGGTGCCATGAGCTGGGGCATGCAGGCAGCTTCTAAAAAGAAGAAAACAAATTTCCCCTAGAGCCTCTGCAAAGAAATGTAGCCCTACCAAAGTCTTGTCCTCTGCCATTCTACAGAAACTGCCCTTGTCAAAGTTACCAGTGACCTCTCTATTGGTAAATCCAATGATCAATTCTTAACATTTTTTAAATAGGCATTTTCTTGAGACACAATTTACATGCCATGAAATTCACATATTAAAAGTATGAAATTTGGGGGATTTTAGTGTATTCACAGACTTATGCAACTATCACTATTATATGATCACTATTTTAGATCATTTACATCACCCCAGAAAGAAACTCCATGCCTGTTAGTAGTCAGTATACATTCCTGCCTCCTCCTCACCTTTGGAAACCATTACTCTGCTTCTGACTTAACATTTCATATCAGTGGAATTAAATAATATATGGCCCTTTGAGTGTGGTTTCTTTCACTTGGAATAATGTTTTTAAAGATCATCCATGTTACAGGATTTATCTATACTTTGGGTTTTTTTAAGGTTTTTTTTTTTAATTTATTTTTGGCTGCACTAGGTCTTCAATGCTGTGCATGGGCTTTCTCTAGTTGCAGCGAGTGGGGACTCCTCTCTAGTTGCAGTGTATAGACTTCATTCGCATTTTGATGGCTTTGCTTGTTACAGAGGACAGGCTGTAGGCGCTCAGGCTAGGCTGAGTAGTTGTGGCATGCAGGCCTAGTTGTGTGGCATCTGGAATCTTCCTGGACTAGCAATCAAACCTGTGTCTCCTATATTGACAGACTGGTTGTTAATCACTGGGCCACCAGGGAAGTCCACTTTGTCCTTTTTTATAGCCAAATATTCCATTGTATGGATATAAACTCATTTTATTCATCGGTTCATCAGTTGATGGACAAATTTAAGTTCATTCTCTTTTCTGGTTATTATGAATAATGTTGCTGTGAACATTCATGTGCACAATTTGTGTGGACTTGTGTGTTCAATTCTTTTGGTTTTATACCTAGGAATGGAATTGCTAAGTCACATGATAACTCTGGTTAACATTTTGAAGACCTGCCAAACTTTGCCCAAGTGGCTGCACCAGTTTGCAGTCCTACCAGCAATGTTAGAAGGTTCCAGCTTGTCCTTACCAGCACTTGTTATCCTCTTTTATTTGAACCATCTTCATGAGTGTGAAGTGATTTTAATTTGCATTTTCCTTATTATTAGTTGGGTTTCCCCGATGGCTCAGCTGGTAAAGAATCTACCTGCAATGCAAGAGACGCAGGTTCGATCCCTGGCTTGGGAAGATGCCCTGGAGTAGGAAATGTCATCCACTCCAGTATTCTTGCCTGGATAATCCCATGTTCAGGGGAGCCTGATGGGTACAAAGCATGGGGTTGCAAAGAGTAGACATGACTGAGCATATGGCACATGATAATTAGTGGTTCTGATCATTTTTTCGTTTGCTTGTTGGTCATTTGTATATATACTTACTTTTTTGGGAAAAAAGTCTCTATTTGGATCCTTTGCCTTTTTTGTTGTTGTTGTTGGTCACCCAATTTGTGAGATTGTAATTCCCTGACCAGGGGCTGAACCCTGGAGCTGGGCAGTGAGATCCTGGAAGGCTAACCACTGGACCAACAGGGGTTTCCCCAGACCCTTTGCCCATTTTTAATTGGGTTGTCTTTTTGTTAACAGATATGTGATTTGCACATGTTTTTCTCTACTCCCTAGTAGGTTATCTTTTTACTTTAATAGTTCTCAGTTCTCAATCCTTTTCTTACTTGGCCTTTCAGCAGATTTGATTACTTTCTCTTTCCTATACTTTCTTCACTTGATTTCGAGAACATCACAGTTTCCTGATTGTTTTTCTCACCTTATTGTATTCTTCACCTCAGTCTCCTTTGCTGCTTATTTTTAGTCTCTTCAAACTCTAAGCATTGAAGTGCCCATGGACTCAGCCCTATTCTCCATTATCTCCTCTGCTCTCATTTATATGCTGACAACTTCACATTTACTATCCGTCTTGTGTATTCATCTGCCTACCTGACAATTTGACTTAATAGATATCTGATAGGCATTTCGAACTTAAAACATGTCCAAAATCAAAACTTCTGAACTTTTTGTCCAAAACCTGATCCTCTCTCAGTCTTCATCATCTCAGTAAATAGCGATTCCATTTTCTAATTGCTTGGATGGAGGAGTCACTCTTCTCATTCTCTCCCTCTCCACATACAATCCATCATGAAGTTATACTGGCTTTATCTTCAGAATATTTAGAATCTAACTCTTCCTACCACTTTCCCTGCTTCCAGCTGATCTAAACAACTGTGGATTATTGTAATAGCCCTTACCTAGTCCCCTTGTGTTTAGTGCCTTAGCAGTCAGAATGACCCTTTTAAAGCATATCAAATTATTTTACTCCTCTACTTAAACCCATATAGTGGCTTCTCAAATCATTCAAAAGTCTCAAAGTTCTTACAGTCGCTTAGATCATCTGGCTCCTATTTTCACTCTTAGCTCCTTTACTGTCTCGTCTCCCTCTGTCACTCTTTTCCTTAATACTCCTCAGATGCTCCAGGCACATCCCTAGCTCACGGCCTTTATGTGTGTTGTCCTTGTGTCTGCAATACCCATCCTTCTGTTATTCTTAGGGCTTCAATAACAGTGCTACGCAGACCCAAATTAAAGCCAAAAGCCAAAGGAAAAATCGGAATAATCTGATTTTTATTTAAATCTCAGTATTTTGTTCATTGTGATTTTTTGTATTAATTTTGACTTTTAAAAAATATTGTATTAAAATATCATTTCTTGATTACTGAGGTTCTTGGTACTCCCTTAAATTTTGCACCCACAGTCAATACTTTTCGTGCCTCATTTGCCTGTCATTTGCCTCACCCTATTCAAGAAACCAGGAATAGAAGGGAATTTCTTCCTGATAGAGAGTATGTATCATAAACCTACAGCTAACACTGTAGCTCGGAGAAGGCAATGGCAGCCCACTCTAGTACTCTTGCCTGGAAAATCCCATGGACGGAGGAGCCTGGTGGGCTGCAGTCCATGGGGTTGCTAAGAGTCGGACACGACTGAGCGACTTCACTTTCACTTTTCACTTTCATGCATTGGAGAAGGAAATGGCAGCCCACTCCAGTGTTCTTGCCTGGAGAATCCCAGGGACGGGGGAGCCTGGTGGCTGCCGTCTATGGGGTCGCACAGAGTCGAACACGACTGAAGCGACTTAGCAGCAGCAGCAACATTGTAGCTAACATTGAAAAACTGAATACTTTTCGCCTTAGGATAAAGCCTGAGGTAAGGATTTCCCCTCTTATTCATTCTATCCATCATTACTCTGGAGGTTCCAGCCAGTCCAGTAAGACTGGAAAAAAAGAAATAAAAGACATCCAGAATTAAAAAGGAAGAAATAAAACTCTTTATGTAAATAAAGATGTTATGATCATTTGTGTAGAAAATGCTACAAGGAAAAAAACAGGTAACATGAGGTTTTAACAAAGAACTATTTTTTATAATCTTAAAAGAGAAACTCTCAAGAAAGTTACAAAAAAGCTATTAAAACAATAGTAATATGTGAATTTAGCAATAGTGCAGAAGTCCGTTGTATTAAAATTGATTGTATTTCTGTATACTGGGAATCAGATTGAAGTTTCTAAAACATAATTTTTAATAGCATTAAAATATAAAATAGGGATAAACCTGATAAAAGATATGTAAAATGTAAACACTGAAAACTACAAAACATTGCTGAAAGGAATTTAACACATGAAAAGATACTAAACATTGCTCAGTATTAGAGAAATACAAATCGAAACCACAATGAGATATCATCTCACGCCGGTCAGAATGGCCACCATTAAAAAGTCTACAAACAACAAATGCTGGAGAAGGTATCGAGAAAAGGGAGCCTTCTTACACTGTTGGTGGGAATGCAAACTGATATAGCCACTATGGAGAACCGTGTGGAGATTCCTTAAAAAACTGGAATGAGAACTGCCATACAACCCAGCAATCCCACTGCTGGGCATACACACTGAGGAAACCAGAATTGAAAGAGAAGTATTGAAAAAGGGTACAGTGTTCATTGCAGCACTATTTATAATAGCTAGGACATGGAAGCAACCTAGGTGTCCATCAGCAGACGAATGGATAAGGAAGGTGTGGTTATATACATGATGGAATGTTACTCAGCAATAAAAAAGAACACGTGAGTCAGTTCTAATGAGGTGGATGAAACTGGAGCCTATTATACAGAGTGAAGTCAGAAAGAGAAACACCAATATAGTGTATTAATGCATATATATGAAATTTAGAAAGATAGTAACAGCGATCCTATATACAAGGCAGCAAAAGAGACACAGATGTAAAGGACAGACTTTTGGACTCTGTGGGAGAAGGCGAGGGTGGGCTGATTTGAGAGAATAGCATTGAAGCATGTATATTATCATATGTAAAATAGATGGCCAGTGCAAGGTGGATGCATGAAGCAGGGCACTGAAAGCCCGTGTTCTGGGATAACTCAGAGGGATGAAGTCGGGGAGGAGATGGAAGGTGTTCAGGATGAGGGGATATATATGCACCCGTGGCTGATTCATGTCGATGTATGGCAGAAACCACCACAATATTGTAAAGTAATTATACTTCAATTAAATAATTTTTAAAAAATGACAAAAACCCTACAATTCCACTTGTAAGGAGTTTACCCTTGTAGAAAGTAATTGGAGACATTTTGTAATAACTTATAAACAAGGATTCTTAAAAGAAAATTCAAGGACTTCCCTGGTGATACAGTATATAAGACTCTGCTGCCAGTGAAGCGGACATGTGTTTGATCTCTGGTCTGGGGGATTCCTCCTGCTATGGAGCAACTGGGCCTGTGTGCCGCAACTACTGAGGATGTGCTCTACAGCTGGAGAGCCACAGCTACTGAGCCCACAAGCCACAACTGCTGAGCCTGTGTGCTGCAGCTGCAAAAGCCCATGTACGTAAAGCCTGTGCTCTGCAACAAGAGAAGCCTGCTAACCCAACAAAGAGAAGCCCCTGCTTGTCGCAACTAGAGAAAGCCTGTGTGCAGCAATGAAGATCTAGTGCGGTCAAAAAATTAATTAATTTAAAAAAAATTCAAGCAACCCAAAATTCTAATAAGGAAGCAAGTTAAGATAAATTTCAGTATACATCCTCAAACTTCCTACTTTATATATATATATATTTTTTTAATTTCTACAGTTCAGTTCAGTCGCTCAGTTGTGTCCGACTCTTTGCGACCCCATGAATCGCAGCGCGCCAGGCCTCCCTGTCCATCACCATCTCCCGGAGTTCACTCAGAGCTTTCTTATACTCTGAATGCTTTTTCATAATCTCTTGTTCTATGGATGTGATATCTTATATATGATACAGTAATTGTTTCTTTTTTTTTCCTGCTCTCTACATTATCTTTACCTGTTTCAAGTTCATTCATTGTTTAAACTCAGAGTGTTTTTCAATCAAATGTCTTGCCTTTCTTGATTATCCATTTGTGTTTAAAAGCAAAACACTACAGGGGCTTCCCAGGTAGCTCAGTGGTAAAGAATCCGCCTGCCAATCCAGGAGATGCAGGACACACGGGCGTGATCCCTGAGCTGGGAAGATCCTTTGAGGAGGAAATGGCAACCCACTCCAGTATTCTTGCTGGGAAAATCCCATGGACAAAGGAGCCTGGCAGGCTACAGTCCATGGGGTCACAAAGAGTCAGATGGGACTGTGCGACTGAGCACGCATACACAGGAACTAAGGTTCCCAGCCAGGTGGTGTATAATAAATACTTGCTAAGATGCCAAAATAATTGGAACCTAAAGAATGATTATAAAAGCAAAACACTACAGTCCATTTTTTTTAGAAGCTGTTTTTTCATTGATGGAGCTTGTCAGTTGTTAGGCTTTACTGTAGGGGTAATTGACTGTCTAGTGAGGGTCACCCAGTCACCAACATTGGTCTTTTGACTTAGGGAAGAAGTCATTTTTCCCTCAGAGGAATCAGCCAGTCTTTTGCCTGCTTCCGCAGAGCCCAGTGAAGGGAAAGGAGTTTTATGTTTCACTGCTGTTGTCACTGTTGCACTTTATTCTCAGTTGTGCTTGGTGTCGGTGAGTACGGAGTCTGTTTATTCAACATATCCAGAGAATAAGCCTGCAGACTTCTGCTAGAATTATGAGGGGTGGTGGGTGGAGAGGTGAGGAAGCTGCATCCTTGGTGAAGATGGTTTAGAGTTCTGATGTATCTTTTAAAGACTTGGAGCTGATCTTCCCGTTTTGAGCCCTATCCTCTTTTTAGAAGTACCTGAGCTTTTCCTGGGTTTTGAATGTTTGCTAATATAGTTCGTTTTCCTTTACCTTATAGACTGAGGCCTCTCATCGGTTTCCTTAGATCTGCTAGGTTAACATTTGTACATCTGTTTTCTAGTTTCTGAAATGTTTTTGATATCTCATGTCTCCTCTGCTCTTCTCTCTTGCTCTCTTGGTCCTCAGAGATTTGTGCCTATTTTTTTCTGTTTACACGTTTTCATATTAATTAGGTTTCGGAAGACAGAAGAGAAAAACATTATGACAGTCACCCTCAGTTGTACAGAGTGTGCCCTTCAGAAAGGTCCCCTCCTGAGAGGCGTTGAATAAAGGGTTGATCCAGCCTGAGCTTGGCTCACACTGTCTTGAACCTGGTCAATATGTTGATGGCAGCTTCTCTCTGATTCAGAAAGGTCTTATGCTGATGGTAGCCCTAGGTGTTTTATTTGTTGCTGTGTCTTTAGGTAATAATTTGAATCTGATATACAGTTCTGCTTTATTTTTTCAGTTCTACAGCAAATTGTGAATGCTTTTTAATTGAGTTAAGTTACCCAACTTTTGGTAAATATCCCTATATAATTCCCTTTGAATACAGTAATAAATAACTTTTATTTCTAAATTTTCTTGTTTGGCTGCATGGCGCACAGCATGTGGAATCTTGTTCCCTGACCAGGGATCAAACCCATGCCCTCTACAGTGAAAGCACCGTCTTAAACACAGGGCTGCCTGGGAAATCTCAGTTCCTAAATTTTCTTAACTCGTTTCCAGTTTAGCTGTCAAGCACCTAACTGAGTATTCAGTATCCTTAGTTAATGCTCATTTACCTTTGGCCTCATTGACCCCTGTGCCAGCCCTACTCAGTCTAGATTTGGGCATGAATGAATTACTTCAACATTCCGAGTGTGGGATTCTTCTTCCATAAACAATGACTCACAGAGATGAAAACTGAATATACTTTGAAATGCATTTTTTTTGTTTTTAATACATATTTTTAATGAAGCTAATGTACAAAAGGAAATAATGCCTTGCAAAGTCAAATTACTGATGAGTTTGTTAAATTTTCAGAAAGCAAGTTAATTGCCTAAGAAGGAAATAGAAGCATAATCCATTTTGAAGGATGTCGGTTGTTCCCTTTATGTCCTACCTAATTACACTACTCACCAACTTTCATTTCTGAAATTTTAGGTTGGCTCTAGAAAGAAGAAGGGAGTCGGGAATAACTAGAACTGATAATAGGTGTCAGCAGCATTTTCTACTGTGGCCTTTAAAGGAATGCTGGGTAGATGATGACTATTGAAACAGAATGAAAAGCAGCAAAAGTTTTGAGTTCAGTGAAATGAAGTAGTTCTCAAGCTTATTACAACCACCATTTAATGCTTGTCCATTCCTTGTCTCTAATTTTAACCTTTTTTATAAATCACAGACAGAGGCAGCTGTAATGTGACCACTTATGGCTCATGTCTTTTATCTCCAGAATAGAGATGTTTGTCTTCAAGATACTAATTTCTTTCCTTTATAGCTTTCCCTCCTATGAGGTATGTCTCTGCCTGTTGCTTTCTAGAAGAGGTTCCAGAAGGACAGTGCTTCACTGTTTATTCTTTAGGAGAAGCTACTCTGCAGAATGAAGAATAAAGTCACAAGGGTACAGAGACTAAAGGAATTAGTTCATTGTTTAGGGCAGCAGAAGGCAATAGCAGCCCATTGTTTTCCACGGTGGATCTTGCCACACACCATTTGTTGAAATCTCAGGCTTGCCTTTGTATACATTTCAGTGTTGTAAGAGGTCAGTGGGGACAATCCTATCCTACCGTCTCCTTTATACCACCAAACGGCTGTTTTATAGACAAATAAGACTATGTCTATCCTGTTACTGCCTTGTTTTTAGCACCCAGGACAGTGCCCACTCACTTATAGTGAGACCTTAGTAAACTTTGTTTCATAAATGCTGAAATACCTACTAATTTCTGGGACAGAGGTTCAGAGAGCCAAATGACAGGGATGAAACATGAAGTTTCTGAAGAATTGTATGTTTTCCTACATTTGTGGAGAGACTAGATAGTTGCCCCAGCCTAATTAGATTCTCAAGATCATTTGTTCATTCAGAAATTTTTGTTCTGTACTTCCCGTATCGAGGAACAGTGTTAGACCTTGGGATAGAGTGTTGAAAGAGAGAAGGCCTTCCTTCATGGAATTTCCAGTTTATCATGGAAAGGAGACATTATAAAAAGTTCTATTACATGTGATAACTATGCTGCAAAGGAAACTTCTCCCTCTGAGATACTATGGAAGTGGACCCATTAGCTAATTTTTCTGAAAACTAAGATGGTTACGCAAATCTTTTACCACTTGAAAGGGTCATCGGAAAGCTTGGCATGTTTCCTCATTGTATCAATGTGTAGATACTAGATAATAAGGAATATCTTAGTGTAATTTTTTTCTTTTGTTAGTTTTAAACTGAGAAATATATCCTGTTAGGATTCAAAGAATAATGATAAAAAGAACACGTGTACGTGTTACCTACCTTAAAAAGTAAAGCGTGACAACACTTTAGGCTTAGAACCTCCTGTGTGGCCCTTTCCTCACTGTGCCCTCTCCTTCCTCTTTACCTCCCACTATCTGGCATTTTATATGAGTCACCTGCTTATTTGTCTGTGTCACTATGCTATCTTTCTTAGTTGTACCTGGTTCTTTTCTTGATTTAAGTAGAGTCACAGTGTCACACCTTTTTCTGCGACTTGCCTTTTCCTTGTCGTGTTGCTATATGCAGTATAGTTAATTTGCATTATTTTTTGATGGGCATTTAGGCTCTTTCCAGCATTTTTGTTATCACCAACACTGCTGCTTTGAACATTGTTGTCTCTGGGCCACAAGTGCCAGTTTCCCTGTTGTTCAAACCTAAGGGTGGAATTGCTAGGAAGTTGGACGTGCACATGGTCTACTTCACTAGGGATAGCCACTTTATGAAAGTGGTTGAACCTGTAGTTTATACCTCCACCAGTCTTGCTTAATCAGTTCCTGGTACTGTCAACTTTTTATTTTTTTTTATTTTTTTTTATTTTTTAAAATCTTTAATTCTTACATGCGTTCCCAAACATGAACCCCCCTCCCACCTCCCTCCCCACATCAACTTTTATTTATTTATTTTAACCAGAATCATGGGTGCATAATACTGTTTTAAATATGGCCAGAAAGTGATTAAGGACAGTATGAGCACCTGTCAGTATGTTGTGTACTGAAGTCTGTCTTTTCTTTCCCTAATCTCATGCTTTGAAAGAAACAAACCCAAAGAGGGATACAGGGGTGGAAATTTTAAAATTCTTGGGGCATTCCCTAAGATTTATAAGGGGAAAAGTCTCACTTCCTCTGAGTGCTGTGAAACAAGGACAGTGTACTAAGATAACATCCTTCTAAATATATGTGTATTTAGACGTCCACCTGAGTGGAAAGTCTTACTTTCTCTTCCTCATCTTACTCTTAAATGAAATAACTTGGTACTTTGCCACATGGTTTGGAATATACTGTATATGAAATGAGAGCTTCTTGGAATGTTGACTTTATTCTTTTTCTACAGGAGATTAGAAAAGAAATTTTTTTATAAACTGTTAGGCAAAACCTTAGTGTAAGAGAGAACAGAAAGATCTGGTTTGGGTCTGCTGGTGTGGTCTTACTATGGCACAGAATGGTGCCCATAGTGAAATTTTACTAGGAGTTTATCTTTTGACCATTAGAATTAATTGTATGTTGATTAAGGACGTGAGGTAAATAAGTTAAAAAGCATGTGTTTCTGCCACTCGGACTTGTTAGAAATATAAATGTAATATACTTCTTCTATACTGGTCCCTTCCTCCTTTTTGGTAGTTGCGACTTGTTTTATTTCATTCTTATGTACATGTGCCTGCTTACTCACTCTAAACTTCTACTTGATCAGATCCACCCAGCTTTCAGGCTAGAAATCCATAGAATCTCTTCTAGCAACCTGAGCAAAACCTGTAAAGGGAAAAAAGAATATCTTTAGAACTAGACTCTAGAATACTAGAGATGTGAAAACCTTACCAGGATAGGCCATTTTAATATTTTATATACTGAAAGAAGATATCTCATTGCCTGAGGGATAAATGCATCTCAACTTTTCCACCATTTATTGTATTTGAAATACACAAATCTCTGTGGAGCTCTAAAATTGTGTTTCTTGCAACACCTGTCATGCTTGGACCCTGTACCTGATGCTAGTCCAAAACCACTGTGGTTTAGGTGCTGCCTTTATCTTATCTATATCATTTTGAAGAGGTTCCTGGTTGGCACTGTTTTATTATCATACTGAAAATGTGTGTCTAAATGTAGAGGTTTCATTTTGATGAATGCCCTTGTAAGAAGGCTGAAGTTAATAGCAATGGTATTAAGGATAGCTCTACCTGACAGTCACAGGCTTCCCTTATAGCTCAGTTGGTAAAGAATCTGCCTGGAATGCAGAAGACACGGGTTTGATTCCTGGGTCAGGAAGATCACCTGGAGAAGGAAATGGCAACCTACTCCAGTATTCTTGCCTGGAGAATCCCTTGGACTGAGAAGCCTGGCAGGCCACAGTCCATGTGGTCACAAGAGTTGGACATGACTTAGCAACTAAACAACTTGACAGTTACACAAGTTTGGATTTAAGGAAGATTAGAATTTAGAAATATAAAATCCTAGCTGCTTTTTTGTTTTTTGAATCTCATAAAGAAGCTGAGGTTAAGAGAGCTTAAATGACCACAGCTGTTATCTAGAAATCTTGAGAATGCTAGAAAATAGTCATGCTGCTGCTAAGTCACTTCACTCGTGTCTGACTCTGTGCAACCCCATAGACAGCAGCCCACCAGGCTCCTCTGTCCCTGGGATTCTCCAGGCAAGAACACTGGAGTGGGCTGCCATTTCCTTCTCCAGTGCATACATGATGCTCAGTTGTTTCAGTTGGTTCCAGCTCTTTGCGACCCTATGGACAGCAGCCCTCGAGGCTCCCCTGTCCACGGGAGCCTCTTAGGCAAGAATACTGGAGTAGATTGGAAAATAGTCATAGAAGCCAGGAAACCTTCCTTTGCAAAATTAAGGTCTGTTGGTTAGAGAGGGCCTATATAGGAGGAACAGGATTAAGGGAGGGCCGCTGTGATCTTTTTAAATACTTTAAACAATTAAAGTTTTTTTGAGATTCTCCATACCATGTTATGGAAAAAAACGAACAAACTTTTTGGCCAACCCAGTATTTGTACTCTTAGGCATTTCCACCTTATTGGAAGATGTCCTACTCATTTGTTTTTCCAAAAGTTCCTTCTCCAGCAGGTGATTAGCCAAATGCCTCATTGAACTGATGATTAAGTGCTTTCTTTCTAACTCCTTAGAGAATTTTAGGATTAATACCATTTGTCACCTGCTGACCAGTTTTATCTACTTAGGGACACTGTGCTGGCCGATTATACAGTGTCTTCTACAAGAAGAGATGGATGTACAGACAGCTGGAGATTATGGCAGCTTCTTTCTCAGTCTTTGTAGTACGACAGGGACGATATTTCAGCTACTGATGCAAGACAGATCATTAACTACACATCAGAATGTCATTTGGGCACTTTTTCTCCTGGGTTTGTTCCTGGGTGGCTCAGAGGCACACTAGTGGAGTTCCACTCTAACTCTTCTGAGGGAGCCAGGTGTAGAGGGGTACAGGAATTATGGAACAGGTACTCACCTTGTGTACATATCTCCCAACCTGAAATGAGAATGGGCTTGATAAGCTTTAAAAACAAAACTCATTTGATTTTTTTAAATTACTGATTTAGTAGCCAACTCTTGACCTGCTTTGAGCCTGAAAAGAGAATGCTGATATCTGACTTGTGAGCCTTCTAACCTGACCTTTACTCATAGTAAAGGTCAGTGGATGCTGCCCCTTTGGAGGATCCCTGGGCCACATTTAATAATAACAGAAACTGTAGCAGTGTTTAGCATTTATTAGAGTATGTGCCAGGTAACAAGGCTGAATGCTATTTGTATAGTATTTAATTCTCACAGTAGTTCTGAGACATATATTATGATTTCCATTTTAATAATGGGAAAACTGGCTTAAAAAGGTTAAATGACTTGTCTAACATTGCACAACATTGTGGAGCATCTGTTTGAACCTAAGTTGACTATCGTCAAAGTCCATTTCTCTTAATCATCTCTTTTTACTTATCTTCACCATTTTCTTCTGTTTGAAGATGTCTTTCAAACCCTTATCACGCTCATTCTTAATCTAGAAACTTCCTTTTGTTGTTTAGTTACTAAGTCATGTCCGACTCTTGCAACCCCATGGACTGTGGCCTGCCAGGCTCCTCTGTCCATGGGATTTCCTAGGCAAGAATACCTGGAGTGAGTTGCCATTTCCTTCTCAAGTGGATCTTCCCAACCCCGGGGTCAAACCTGTGTCTCTTACATCTCCTGCATCGTCAGGCAGGGTCTTTACCCTGGCACCACCTGGGAAGCCAGTCCACATCTATGTAATTTTTCAGAGATGTCCTTTTATGTGAAACTGTCTTTTTTACAAGGTTTAGATTATAAATAAAGTAGTTAAGAAAGTTTACATATTGGAAATAGCCCCAGAAACTCGAGGTTTGTTGATTATTATAGATTTGTCAAGAAAAACTTCATAGATAAGTGACTGAAAACTGAGACTGATAGATACTGGTAAAATATTAGATGGTATGGTTGATCCTGTTGGTTATGGTAAGAGCTAAAACATTATCCTAGTTTACTAGAAAGTTGAAGAGCTGCCAGGAGAAGTTGGAGAGAGGAAGAAAAAAACACATACTGCGCTTTGCCCCCAGTTCCTTTATGAACTTTAGTCTTTCCTGTCAAGTACTTGCTGGTTAGAAATATCAACTCCCAACCTATACTCCAGGAAATCTGGCTTTTTAAAGATTCCAAGCTCCCAGTGCAGGGGCCCAGAAACAACCCCTGATTAGGGAACTAGATCCACACCCGCATGCCACCTCTAAAGATCCCACATACTGCAGTGAAGGTCGAAAGATCCCAAATGTCTCTACTAAGACCTGACACAGCCAAATAAATAAATGTTTTAAAAACAAAATTTTTTGTTTTTTTTGTTTTTTTTTTAATAAAAAAATAAAGAAATCTAGCCTTTCATTGTCCTGGCTTAAGAGGCATTCAGACTGCCCAGTATTCAAGCTGTGGGGCCTGAACTATTTGAATATTACCTATGGGCTCCCCTGGTGGCTCAGATGGTAAAGAATCCGCCTGCAGTGTGGGAGACCTGGGTCCAATCACTGGATTGGGAAGATCCCCTGGAGGAGGGCATGACAACCCACCACAGTATTCTTGCCTGGAGAATCCCATGGGCAGGGGAGCCTAGCAGGCTACAGTGTATGGGGTTGCAAAGAGTCAGACACAACTGAGCAACTAAGCACAGCAGATGGATAAATATAAGGTTGTGTATATCGGAGGAAGCATGATATGCAGGGCTTCCCTGGTGGCTCAGCTGGTAAAGAATCCGCCTGCAGTGCGGGAGATCTGAGTTCGATCCCTGGGTTGGGAAGATCCCCTGGAGAAGGCTCTCTCTCTCTCTCTCTCTCTCTCTCTCTCTCTGTGTGTGTGTGTGTGTGTGTGTGACTTTCTCTCTCTCTCTCTCTCTCTCTCTCTCTCTCTCTCTCTCTGTGTGAAGGCTTTCTCTATCTCTCTATATTTGTAACCCAGGAAAGGAATCAGGAATTAGTGTAGACCTGCTTAAGTGAAGGCAAGAGTAGTGGCGATAAATGCCAGTTTACAGGGTTATAGTTTAATGATTTTTTTAAGCTCTAGTGAGCCTGAAAGTTGATGGAATAGTGTGTGTCAAAAGCTATAAAATATTCATACCCTTTTATTCTCTAATCTCATATATAGGATATTAGCCTGTGAAAGTCATAAAATGGGTATAAGAAATGTAGCCATTAAGATACTCTTTTTTTAAATATAAATTTATTTATTTTAATTGGAGGCTAATTACTTTACAATATTGTAAGATATTCTATTGCTGCTGCTGCTGCTAAGTCACGTCAGTCGTGTCCGACGTTGTGCGACCCCATAGACAGCAGCCCACCAGGCTCCTCTGTCCCTGGGATTCTCCAGGCAAGAACACTGGAGTGGGTTGCCATTTCCTTCTGCAAAGCATGAAAGTGAAAAGTGAAAGTGCAGTCGCTCAGTCATGTCCGACTCTTAGCGACCCCATGGACTGCAGCTTACCAGGCTCCTCTGTCAGTGGGGTTCTCCAGGCAAGAGTACCGGAGTGGGTTGCCATTGCCTTCTCCGAAGATACTTACTGTATTAGCCTTGTTTATACAAGTGAAAATTGGGACAACCTAAATATCTACCTGTAGGAAATTGGTCAAATAAATTATTGTTTGTTCAATATATTTGGTTTGAGCGCAAATATTTAAAATTTTTGTTTTAAATTACTTGATCCAAAAAAGTTTGTGGTATAGTGAAATTCTGATAATCTGGGTTTTTGCAATCTGAAAATGCTATTTGGTCTTCAAGAAAGTTCCCATATTTAAAAATAATTCAGAATATTCTAACAAGGCAACTCTGACTCATTTCTGTAGTATAATTGAGTAAATAAGAAGGACTTATGTTTGCTTTCTGGCCATATTAATACTTTTGTGATGCGCCTTAACTATCCCTTAAGTGTTTTGTTTGAGGCAGATGCAAAAATATAATGCTTTTAAGAGCAGGAGAGAGTTGAAGGGTTTTATATCTTGAACAGGCATATTAAGGATGAAGCTGACTCTACCTTCTAAAAAAAAAATGGAATAAGTATTCTATCAACAGCTTATTTTAGAGGAAATAAGTAAAGTGATGGTGAACCCCCTCCAGAGACAGGTGACCGGAGAGACACTGTGATTTTCTGTCTTACTAAGATCTCAGGGACTGGGGAAAGGGCTGTTTTCTATGGAAAATGGGTACTGGGCAGACAGAAGCTATAGTGTACTATGTACACTATGGTTTTAAAAATTGAAACCTGAAAAGGCAAAGACTTGGAGGGAATATGCTCAAATATTTACAAAATATAAAGATTATAATGAGTTCCAGAAGCTGGTCCAATCAGAAGGAGCTTCAGGGGTTTTGTTAAAGTGCTTAGGAGAGAACCTGTGTTTCCACTGAGTTGGAGTTAAGAGCGCTGCTGCAGCTACCCAAGAGAGCCTGTCTGAAAGTGAAGCAGAGTGAAAAAAACACCACCAAGAGAGGGAGGGATAGACTCTAGGCCCCCATGGCATCATGTGAGCCCGTAGATCAGGTCATGCCTAGTTTGAGCTTTTTAAGTATTTTGGTAGCCTCATTAGGACTTTTTAAGTCAGGCTGGCTGTGCTTTTCTGTCACTTGTAACTGAAAAAGTCCTCATACAGTCTCCTTAGAGATTGCAGAGTCCAACTACTTCATTTCATAAGGTCAAAGTTTAGAGAAGTAAAATGGCTTGTCTCAGGTTATACAGCTAAGTAGCAGGAAACTGGGACTAAACCTGGCCTGCTACCTCCAACATAAATCCGTTTGTAAGCATGTTTGGAGTAAAGTCTTTGGTGAGTTTGAGGGTGCCATTTAAGATAAACTAAATCAGCTACATACAGTGTGTCTTTTGGAATGACAGTAACTGTTAGTGGCAGAGAACTGGCTCCTGTATTTTTCAAATTATTAGATAAAATTTCTGTCCATATGCCATAGCATTTCATGACTGATGACTTAGCGACTCAATTATCTGTGAACTTAGTGGATAATATTTGACTAGCTGTTCTCATGTTGCCCATTTGCTGGGCCTGCTTAAGCTTCTAGAATGAGCAGCCTCAAACATTTTTACATAGGCTTGTGTAGTAATTAAATGAAACATGGACCTCAAATGCATGCCAAGCTCTTTCCTGCCTTGGGGGTTTGCATACACTGTTCCCTCTGCCTATATTGCTCAGTCCTACCCAGTGTCTAGGACAAGACCTACACATAGGGAGTACGCAGTAATTTTTTGTTGAGTGACTGAATTTTGAAGGTATTCAAGGCTTAAAACAATAAAAGCGCTGAGTATTGAGGCCCTTCCCCTAGCCCTGCCCCAAGTACCTTAACCTGCCCACACATCTCCGACTAAACATACGACACAAATCCTGAAGACAGTGGAGACTAAAAGCTGTCCTTAACCACTGTACTGATTATTGTCTCAGGCATTTTTGAGTTAATATTTTATTACCTCTATTCTTCAGCTTGTTGTGCCCTTTTTTTTTTTTCTTCTCTGTGACTTCTCACCTACCCACTTGACTGTGACTCAGACTCCTCACACTGAAAGGGAGCATCGGAGAAGTGAGTGGCCCCGAGAGCAGGGGAAGGATGGAGTGACGAGGGCCACCAGCAGTCTCTTTCAGAACTCTAATCGCTCTCAGGTCACCGCTTCAAGTCAAGAATGAGGAGGACTTTGAGTGCCTCTTTTTCTTGCACAGTGCCCTCAACTTGAGTGCTTAGCTGGCAGGCAGGCACCTTTTCCTCCTCAGTTACTGTCAGAACAACATGAAGGTCAGGCAGAGAAAGACAAATGAGCGCAGCTCAGGGAAGGGAGGTTACCACGGTAACAAGCAGGCCAGACTGCTATTTGGAAACAGGCCTAATCTTTCTCCTCCTCCTCCCTCCTTCTCAGCACAAGAAGATGGGTATTGTTTAGCTGACCTGCATCCTTGGGGTGGGAACCATAATCCTTTTCTGACAGTTCCCAGTGACACTGGAATGAGCTGCTTTGCATTTTAATTTGATAAGCAGCAGCCGCAGTTTTCTCAGAAGTACTGGAGACATGGCTTTTTCTGGCCTTGTTCCAGGTAGGATTCTGGTTGCCACAGAGAGGGATTTGGGATTGTTGTTTATTTCTCAACAAAGAATTTGCATATTTGCACATGCGTAGAAGATACCACTCAGTTCTTGGCAATTAGAATCAAATGAATACAGGCAGTCATGAGTTACGAATATTCACCTTACGAAGGTCATAGAAATGTTTATGTAATATGGCCCATATCCCAGCTCTTAGGAACAGAGGCCAGTCCTGTGGCCCCTTGTCCCAGTGACCTATGGAATGGAAGTACTGACTTAATGTTGTTACTTTTCTGCTTCCCCCTCCTACTTATGTGCCCCATTATTCTCACTCTTTTCACCTACCTGCCAATTTCCTCGTTAACCTAGGCCCCTTTTCTTATAATAAGCCTCTACATATATAAATATCCCTCCCTTTCCCCTTTCCTTTAAAATAAAAATAGCTTTAAAAAAAACTAGAATAATAAATTTTCAACGTAATGAAAAAAATCAAATACTAAAAAATAAAAGGCTACGTGCTTAGTTGCTCAGTCGTGTCCGACTCTACGACCCCATGGACTGTCACCCACCAGGCTCCTCTGTCCATGGGATTCTCCAGGCAGGAATACTGGAGTGGTTTGTCATGGGATCTTCCCAGCCTAGGGATCGAACCTAGGTCTCTAGCATTGCAGGCAAATTCCTTACTGTATGAGCCACCAGGGAAGTCCAAAAAATATAAAAGAAATGAAACATCATCCAGAATCTCACTACTCAAAGATGATTACAAGAATACTCTTTTAGATCTCAACTTCTGTTTCTCACTTCTGATCTGCATGGTACATAAGAAGCCTATATAGGGACTTCCCTGGTGGTCTAGTGGTTAAGACCTGAGTTTCTATCCTGCATGCCACTCAGGGTGTCCAAAAAAAAAAATCATATGCAGTTGCATACAATCAGTTTAACATTAATGGACTAATTTAATACATGCTGTAGTATAATTTTTTTTTCACTCAAAAATATGCTGTATATATGTGTCCTTGATACTAGTTATAAATCTGTGCTGTGATGGGCATTCAGATTGTTTCTGGGTTTTTGTTTGGTTGATTATTAAAAACAACACTGAGGGTTTCCTTGGTGGTCCAATGATTAAGAATCTGCCTGCTAATGCAGGGGACAGGGGTTTGATCCCTGGTCCAGAAATATTCCACGTGCCCTAGGGCAACTAAGCCTCTGCGTCACAAATACTGAAATGTGCACACCCTGGAGTCCATGCTCCGCAACTAGAGAAGCCACCACAGTGAGAAGCCTGTACACTGCAGTGAAGACCGGACAACTCTGAATGAATAAAGTGAACATGTTAAAAGAAATGTTTTAAAAAAAACACTGAAACAGACAGTACATCATACATTTTTGTGCACTTGCCCTTTCAGAGTTTCTACCAATTCATATTCCCATCAGCTAATACTATGTAAGAGTGTCTGTTTTTTTTCCATCAGTCAGTTCAGTTCAGTTGCTCAGTTGTGTCCGACTCTGCGACACGATGGACTGCAGCACGCCAGGTTTTCCTGTCCATCACCAACTCCCAGAGCCACTCATGTCCATTGCATCGGTGATGCCATCCAACCATCTCATCCTCTGTCGTCCTATTCTCCTCTCGCCTTCAATCTTTTCCAGCATCAGGGTCTTTTCCAATGAGTCAGTTCTTCAAATCAGGTGGCCAGAGTATTGGAGTTTCAACTTCAGCATCACTCCTTCCAACGAATATTCAGGACTGATTTCCTTTAGGATTGACTGGCTGGATCTCCTTGCAGTCCAAAGAACTGTCAAGAGTCTTCTCCAATACCACAGTTCAAAAGCATCAATTCTTCAGCGCTCAGCTTTGTTCTTAGTCCAACTCTCACATCCATACAGGACTACTGGAAAAACCATATATGACCACTGGGGAGAAAAAAAACATTTTTTTCCATACTCTTGCCAAAATGTTCAACTCTTTCATCTACCCCTTCAGATTGTGTACTGCAGACCCACCTCCTCCTCCTCCTAACACACTTCCAGTCTTCTTTTCCTGGAATGCTGGCAATTAAGCAAAGTAAAAGCAAAGTAAAACTAATCTCAGTCTTTCCCCAGCCTCCCCAAATCAAAACTAAACCCTGTTCCTCCTCTTTTTCCTTTCTTTTTCTTTTAGTAATAGAATACCATCCATTTGAACTTAAGTTCCGAAGACTGGGATTTTGGTCTGTTTTGTTCATCACTTAGAATAGTGCTTGGCATGTGGCAGTTGCTTAGTAAATATTTGTGGAATGAATAGTCTCCCAACCATAGGAATTAGAAATTCTAATCATACCTGACTCCTTCACTGATTACCTACATGTCTGATACTTCATGAAGTCTTACTTCTTACTGCTTATATACTTACATGCCCTGAACTGCTTGCTTACATGCCCTGAATGTCTCTTGAACCCTCCCCCGAGGGTTTGTAGCAGCAAGCGTCCATCCAGCTAGGGCCCCTCCTTTTCAATCTTTTTTAGTCTACCTGCTTCTATTAACTTTGCTTTTAAATATACAAATGTGAAATCACTCCTTTGCTTTAATTCCTTAGAAGTCTCTTGATACCTGCAAAGTTAAGTCCAAATTTTACTCTCCCTGTTCTGGTCCCTATTCCAACCAAACCAAACAACCTGTGGTTCTTTGAACATACTAATTGTGTTTGTTCATGCTTGTGTACCTTTGATCAGGCTGTTCCTTCTGCTTGGAGTGTGCTTTCTCTTTTCTTTTCGTTTTTTTTAATTTGAAATATAGTTGGTCTACTTTGTTGTGGTGGTCTCTGGTGTACAGCAGAGTGATTCAGATGTGCATATATATTAATTCTTTTTCATGTTTTTTCCCATTATGGTTTATTATGGGATATTGAATATAATTCTCTGTGCTGCACAATAGGACCTTGTTGTTTATCCATTCTGCATATAATAGTTTGCATCTAATCGTCCTAAATTCTCGATTCAACCCTCCCTCCCCCTCCTCCCCCTTGACCACCACAGGTCTGTTGTGTTTCTGTTTTATAAATAAGTTCATTTCTATAATTTTTTTAGATTATGTACATAAGTCATGTCATATAATACTTGTCTTTCTCTGATTTAGTGTGATAATTTCTAGGTCCATCTATGTTGCCATAAATGGCACTATTTCATTCTTTTTAGGGCTGAGTAATATCCCATTGTATTTATGTATTATATCTTCTTTATCCAGTCTTCTGTCAGTGGACATTGAGGTTCCTTCCATGTCTTGACTAATTGTAAACAGTGCTGCAGTGAATATTGGGGTGCACATATTTTTCAAATTATAGTTTTGTCTAGATATATGCACAGGAGTGAGATTGCTAGATCATATAGCAACTCTGTTTTTAATTTTTTGAGAAACCTTCATACTGTTCTCCTTAGTGGCTACACCAATTTATATTCTCAACTATAGTGAAGGAGGGTTCCCTTTTCTCCGTACCCTCTCTAGCGTTTGTTATTTGTAAACTTTTTTATTGATGGCCATCCTGACCAGTGTGAGGTGTTACTGCATTGTAGTTTTGATTTGCATTTCTTTAGTAATTAGCAGTGTTGAGCGTCTTTTCATGTGCTTGTTGCCATCTGTATGTCTTCTTTGGAGAAATGCTTATTGTAGGTCTTCTGCCTATTTTTTGATTGGGTTGTTTATTTGTTTCTGTTATTGAATTGTATGAGCTCTTTATATATTTTAGAAGTAAAAAGCCCTTGTCATCACATTTGCAAGGGTCTGCAAATGATACAGTCTGTAGGTTGTCTTTTCATTTTGTCTATGGTTTCCTTTGCTGTGCAGATGAAGTATGCTTTCTATGCTTTTCTTTGGAAACTCCTTAGATCCACTCCAGTATGAGGTCTTCCCTATTGCCTCTAGCAGTCACTCCCTGGACAGGGTACTTGCAGCCCTCTGTTCATCTTTGTTATGATAATTTGTTTATCAGTTTGTTTCCGAATCTAAAATGAAATTTTCCAAGTAAGAATATAAACTTTGTGTTGACTCTACAAATACAGGATATCTGTATTTTTTCTGAGCCTTAATAGTTTTCCAGTTTATTACTCTGATGAATGGGTTTGTGAGTGTTACAGTAAGGACCATGTTTAATAATTAAGGCAGTAAAAGTCTGTTACCTAGAATATAGTGACTCTTATTTACATTGTTGGGTTTGCCTAACGCTGTACCTTGGTGAGAGATTTTTAAGGACAGAGTTCTTTCCAGTATTGAATGCTCTATTGGAAGGAATGATGCTAAAGCTGAAACTCCAGTACTTAGGCCACCTCATGCAAAGAGTTGACTCATTGGAAAATATTTTGATGCTGGGAAGGATTGGGGGCAGGAGGAGAAGGGAACGACCGAGGATGACATGGCTGGATGGCATCACTGACTCGATGGACGTGAATCTGAGTGAACTCCGGAAGTTGGTGATGGATACGGAGGCTTGGCGTGCTGCGATTCATGGGGTCGCAAAGAGTTGGGCACGACTGAGTGACTGAACTGAACTGAACGGAATGCCTTTGTAAGTTATGATGCTTAGAAAATTTAACTTTTCTGTTCCTTGAAAGATGAATCGCCCCTCTCAGTTTCTGTAAGATTTTGTGAGCCCTGTATGCTAAGTATGTTGTACAAAATTGTAAATTTCATAGAGTGTTGTTATTTGGTATTTTCATTTTTGTTGGTCTGTATTAGAGTAGCTGAGCTAATTGTTGATAAGTGAAATATAGTTTAGCAAGGTTTAACTGCATTATGATAGTTATTTCATTTCCACTTCAAGAGAATATTTGTACTGAAAAATCAGAGCCGTATTATGATGCAACTTGAAGCAAAGAATTGTTGTATAAAACTAAGGATTTGCCAAAACAACTGTACAAATTCAGATCTCAAAGATAGATTAAAGACTCTTGAACAACTTTTGTTCTTTTTACAAAAGATGAGTTTGCTTTACCACATACTAAACAGCAAGTACAATCTTTGTTTTCTGACAGAGCACCTCAATTTTTGACAGAGTTCAAATGTCTAAATCCAAATTAATCACGCTGTAAAGTTTTGAAAAAGTTTGCACACGTAGTCAGAGGTCCTTTTGTCCAAGGAATCCTGGTAAATCGGGGAGAACCATAAGACTGCAGACAGGCAAATGTCCACATTTTCAAAATGGTAGGCCATCAAATTTAACACTAATCTTCAGTGAAATCCTAGAACAAAACGTTAAACAGATAGTTTGTGAACTATTGACACTCACTCTTCTTCCTGGTCATGCCAAAGCTGCTTTGGAGTAGCATTGTGTCATGAAAAAGAGCATAAGCTAGGGAGTCGGACATACTTTGGTTCAAATCCTGACCCTGGTACTTGGTAACTGGGTCATTATGGACAAATCAATTACCCTTCGTGGGACTTTATTTTCTCTTCTTTTAAAAAATTTTTTACTTATTTATTTATTTATTTAAAAAAGGATGTTATTAATTTATTTGTTTGTGGCTCTGCTGGGTCTTTGTTGCTGCACGGGCTTTTTTCTAGTTGCAGCAAGTGGAGCCTGCTCTCTGGTTGCAGTGTGTGGGCTTCTCATTGTGGTGGCTTCTCTTCTTGCGGAGCGTCGGCTCTAGGGCACACGGGCTTCAGTAGTTGTGGCATGTGGGCTCGGTAATTGCAGCTCCCAGGCTCTAGAGCACAGTCTCAATAGTTGTGGCTCATGGGCTTAGTTGTTCTGCTGCATGTGAGATCTTTCCAGATCAAGGCTAGAACCCTTGTTTCCTGCTTTGGCAGGTGCACTCGTTACCACTGAGCCACTGAGCCACCAGGGAAGCCCAGGCTTTGTTTCTTTTCTATCAAACAAAGCAATCATCTACTTCATAGGGGTATAGGAGATTCACAAGATAACCTATGTAGAACTCATGGCGCAGTTAGGCAACTGCTGATAATCTTTCCTTCACTTGTCCATGCTTCCCTTCACCCAATGTGATTTAACCTTCTGTGCTTCTGTTTCTATGATTTTTACTATTTTAAGCTTCTTTGTAGTCCTGTCTTCCTGGATTTAAGCCTCTAAATGTTGATCATCCTTACTTTCTCTCCCCAGCTTTCTTCTTTTTAGTTTCTCTTTTCCATCCTCTATCCCTAGGGTATCTCACCCAAGCGAGCTCATGCCCTGACCTTTCTCCTGAGTTCCAGTTCTGTATATCCAGCTATCTACTTAAAGCTCATATGCGAAGTTTGACTTGTTTTCTGGTTCTGTCATTCATTGCTATTGTTTTCTTCTGTCTCTTGTCCAGAGAAAATGGCACCAGAAACCTTGAAGTCAGCCCAGATTTTTCTTTACCTCTCTGATCCTGAGTCACTCACCACATCCTAGTAATTCTACCTCTAACTCATTCCTTTCTTTCCATGACAGCTACCACTGTCTTAGTTCAAGCCATCATTATATCTTATTTGGTTTACTATAGTTGGTTTCTAACTGGTATCTTTCCTTCTGATTAATCTCCCTCAAAGCCAAGGTAACCATTTAGAAAAGCTTACTGGATCATATCTCATTTCACATGCTAGTAAGGTTATGCTCAAAATCCTTCAAGCTAGACTTCATCAGGCCATGAACTGAGAACTTGCAGATGTACAAGCTGGCTTTAGAAAAGGCAGAAAAACCAGAGATCAAATTGCCAACGTTCACTGGATCATAGAGAAAGCAAAGGAATTCCAGAAAAGCAGCTATTCTGCTTCACTGACTATGCTAAAACTTTTGGCTGTGTGGATCACAACAAACTGTGGAAAATTTTTAAAGACATGGGAATACCAGACTGCCTTACTTGTCTCCTGAGAAGCCTGTGTGTGGGTCAAGAAGCAACAGAACCTTATATGGAACCAACTGACTGGTTCAAGATTGGGAAAGGAGTACATCAGGCTGTATACTGTCACCCTGCTTATTTAACTTCTGTTCAGGGTACATCATGCAAAATGCCAGGCTGGATGAATCACAAGCCAGAATCAAGATTGCCAGGAGAAATATCAACAACCTCAGGTATGCAGATGATACCACTCTAACGGCAGAAAGTGAAGAGGAACTGAAGAGCCTCTTGATGAGGGTGAAAGAGGAGAGTGAAAAAGCTGGCTTAAAACTCAACATTCAGAAAACTAAGATCATGGCATCTGGTCCCATCTCTTCATGACAAATAGGTGGGGGAAAAGTGGAAACAGTGACAGATTTTATCTTCTTGGGCTTCAAAATCATTGCAGATGGTGACTGCATCCATGAAATTAAAAGACACTTGCTCCTGGGAAAGAAAGGTATGACAAACTTAGGCAGAGTATTAAAAAGCAGAGACATCACTTTGCCGATTAAAGTCTGTATAGTCAAAGCTATGGTTTTTCCAGTAGTCATGTATGGACGTGAGAGTTGGACCATAGAGAAAGCTGAGTGTCGAAGAATTGATGCTTTCAAATTGTAGTGCTCAGGAAGTCTCTTGAGAGTCCCTTGGACTGCAAGATCAAACCAGTTAATCTTAAAGGAAATCTACCCTGAATATTCATTGGAAGGACTGATGCTGAAGCTCCAATACTTTGGCCACCTTATCCTAAGAGCCAGCTCTTTGGAAAAGACCCTGATGGTGGGAAAGACTGAAGGCAAAAGGAGGAGGGGGTGCCAGAGGATGAGATGGTTAGATAGCATCACGACTCAATGGACATGAATTTGAGCAAACTCTGGGCGACCGTGAAGGACAAGGGACCTTGGCATGCTGCAGTCCATAGTGTCACAAGGAGTTGGACACAACTAAGTGACTGAACAGCAACAACAACATTGGATTGTATCACTTTCATGCTTAGAACTCCACAGTGACTTTCTTTAGCATGGCATGTGATTTCCCACCACTTCCACCATTCCCTTCTTGCACTGTTGTAGTTCCCTCTCTAACCACATCTTTGGTATTGCATCTAACTAAAATAACCTAATTTTTCTTATCTTCCTTGAACTTGCTCCTAAAACTCAGCTGAAATATCACCTGCTTCTCTCCCAGATGTACAGAAGTGATTAGCCACTTCTGTGCTTACCTCTTTTTGCATCCTTTATGATATTTCTTTAATTACCTGTTCACATTTGTTTGCCTGTCCAGACCTAGGGACAGAAATCATATTAAGATTAATCACTTGCCATAATATAATGCTTAGATTGTAGTAAGTATTTACCGTTTCTGAACGAAGAGAGGAATCTGGGGGAAAAAAATAATAATGCCAAATTAAGTTCTAAAACATAGCACTCTAAACGTTCTTTTCCCAAAAGAGTTCTTGGATGGGTAGATTGGAGTGCCTTGATTTCTTCAAGATATTTGAAAAACCCTTTTATGATATTCTTGATGACATGTCACTGAAAGGTGGACAGGATGGTGATACAGTTGGGTGCTTTTATAGTCGGCTGAAGAGCTCCAAATTTAAAGAGTATTGGTCACTGGATGTTCCCTCAGATAAAGCTGGTATACCACAAGACCCTGCCTTTGGTCTAGTCTTGTTCAGCATTTTCATTATAACTTTGTGACTAAATAGAGAGTGTGTATATAAATTTGTGGGTGATACATTGTGGTCAAGACTTTTTCAGTTGTGTTGGAAACCTGGCTCGAGCTAGTTCAAGCAAACAAGGGATTTATAGGTTCTCACCAGTGGAGTTTTTTAGTTTCTGACAGGGGTTCAAATAATGTCACTGGGATTCTACCTTTGCTCATCTCTCTGTTCTACTTTCTCCTAAATTGGCTTTATTCTCAGACAAGCCTTTTTGAAATATTAAGGAAAAATGGCCACTAGCAGCTCCAGGTTTAATTAGTCCTTCCAGCTTAAGGGACCAGAGGAAAAAAAATCTCTATAACCTATAGAGGGATTCCCTGGTTGCTCAAATGGTAAAGAATCCTCCTGCCAATGCAGGAGACCCAGGTTTGATCCCTGAGTCGGGAAGATTCCTTGGAGAAGGGAAGGGCCCCCCACTGCAGTATTCTTGCCTAGAGAATTCTATGGACAGAGGAGCCTGGTGGGCTACAGTCCATGGGGTCACAAAGAGCTGGACATGACTAAGCGAGTAACACTTTCACACTTCCATAACTTTTGGAGAACCTATCCTATATAGTTAGAACATTTACTGTGTCTTGAGCACTATACACTGTATACTAAACTTTATATTCAGTTGATTGCTACAGTGACCATCTGAAGTACAGGTATACCTCCATGTTTTTACAGAGCTGAGATTTCATCCAATCTTTTAGGAAAATGAGCATTTAAAGCTTAAAACCTGCATTTTTGTTCCATGAGAGGTAAGGCACAGAACTGTGTGTGTAGTGCACAGGCTCAGCTGTGGGGCTTAGTTGCTCTGCAGCATGTGGGATGATCTTGGACCTGGGATCGAACTCATGTTTCCTACATTGGCAGGCAGATTCTTTACCACTGAGCCACCAGGGAAGCCCCTCAGAGACGTCTTATCCTTAGCAATTTGAGACAGATAGGCACTAGAGAGACTGATTCCCCCCAACCCCCACCCCAGTAAATAAAAGCTCTTTGGGATTCTCAACTTTTTATTAATCTTTTTATTTTGAGATAATTGTAGTTATAATAAACAATTCATAGAGATCTTGTGTAACTTTTACCTAGTTTTCCCCAATGGTAACTCCTTGCAAAACTATAGAACCAGGCCACGACAGGGATGTTGACATTGCTGCGATCCACCAATCGTGTTCAAATTTTCCCCATCTTACTTGTACTCATGTCGTGTGTGAGTGTGTTTAGTTCTGTGTAGTATCATCACATGTCTAGTCAGGGTATCTACCACACAGTCAAGAACTAAAATCTTTCAGTTTTAATGTCTAACACAGTAAATATCCATAGATATAGCCAACATAGATAAAAAGCTGTGTAAGTGGGTGAAGTGGAAGTGAAATTGAAGTCGCTCAGTCATGTCCGACTCTTTGCGACCCCGTGGACTGTAGCCCACCAGGCTTCTCCGTCCATGGGATTCTCCAGGCAAGAATACTGGAGTGGGTTGCCATTTCCTTCTCCAGGGGATCTTCCCGACCCAGGGATCGAACCCGGGTCTCCCGCATTGCGGGCAGACGCTTTTAACCTCTGAGCCACCAGGGAAGCAAGGTTCTCAATTTTAAAATCTGTATAAGTTTCCTAAGACCAGAAGTTTAGGAACAGCTGGCTTAAAGCAGGGAGAGTCCCCATTTCACCTTCCCAAGCTACTGCAGAGCACAGTGTGGTTTGTGATGTCTCAGTTAAAATGCTCATAGGACTGTCGATGCAAATAATTAGGTTTTAGTACAATTTGTCCATCCATATTAGAGGATAAGTTGAGACTCTTCTTTGACATCTGTGATTCTGAATGATTCAGAGAAAAGGTTTAGCTTTCTGTTGTGTTTACTTAAGCAGGAAGAGAATGGAGTAGAAAAGACACGTTCCAGCCGTGACTTTTTAGGAAATGAGTAGGTAAAAGGAGGTAAGAAGTGTGTTCAGGAAGGGAAGTAGCTGTAGCCAAAGGATGAATTTTTATACAATCCTTTATTCTTGAGAGCCAATTCTAGTGCTTCCTTTGGAACATTATAGGAATGGGAGGGGAGGGATCATCAACCTTCTGTGGGAAAAAAACTGTAGTCAGTTTCAAAGGTAGTTCTTGGGTCCCTGTGGTAACTCATCACAGGGCATAGCTGTGCTGAAGGAAAATAGGTGAATTCAAGCAGGCAGGAGATTGCAGAGTGAGAAGACTTGGAAGAGCAAAAGAGATGCTGCATTCAGCAAAAGCCTTTGCCGCTGCATTGGACACTGCCATAGGATTTGGGTTGTGCATTGGTTTTGCTTGTAAGATTATTTTTTCCTTTGTTCAATTCCCAGCATAATTTATTCAGTCCCACACATTGGGAGTTTTAGAAAGGCTTGAATATTAGGATCGTTTGATCTGACACCTTCTAGAAGAGGTCTTTAGGGTCTGAGCCTGAGATTCTGTCTATAGGGATCATCACAGGAGAATTCCCTTATGGCTAATCTGTAGTCTTCAAATTATGTGTTGACTGCACTTGCATTTTCTAGCACACATTGGAACAGCCTTCACTGCTGACCTTGACCAGGTGCTGACTGGTTAAAATTGAATGAGAAAGTAAGTCTTCTGTGAATAATAGAATATGTAGCTTCTAAGAGCTATTTGATGTTTGGCTATGATGACAACTACCACAGCTTTTGCTCTTTTTTCGCCTTGTCTTGTGCTTCAGAATGTTCTGAAGTTAACCAGAGTTACAAAAAAATTCTTCAAAGCAGCCCACGTGAAATCTGGAAGTTCAGGAAACAGCAAACCTCTTTCTCCCCACTCTGCCTTCCTTTCCCCTCCCCTTCCCTCCTCTCCCCTTCCTTCCTTCTTTCCTCTCTTCCTTCCTCCCTCCCTTCCTTCTTTCCTTTACTTAGAGAGATACTTGGAAAGATACTTAATGTTTGAAAGGGGCTATTTTCTCCTTCACTAATAGTTAAACCTTAAGCTGTTTTGGGATTTACAAGAAATGTTCTGTTGCGTCCTGAGAAGAGCTTCGTGGAGAGGAAGAATTTGGACTTCTGCCTTCATCTTCAGTTATTCCATGATTTCCACCACCAGCCTCTAGCAATAAGAATCTTTCAGAACAAGAAGAAAAATTCCTAAATTTTAAAAATAGTTATGTATTTGGCCATGTCAGGTCTCAGTTGCAGCACGTGGGATCTTTGTTAGGTTGTGCAGGATCTTTTGTTGTGGAGCACAGACTCTAGTTGTGGTGCGTGGGCTCTGGAGTGCGTGGGCTTAGTTGCTTGAGGCATGTGAAATCTTGGTTCCCCAACCAGGGATTGAACCAGCATCTGCTGCATTGCAAGGCAAATTCCTAATCACTGGACCACCAGGGAAGCCCCCTAAATTTTTTAGAAATACCTGTGCTTATTTATTTATCTCCGGCTGCACTGGGTCTTTGGTGCTTTGCATAGGCTTTCTCAGTTGTGGCGAGCAGGGGCTGCAGGGGCTTCTCTTGTTGCAGAGCACAGGCTTCAGGGCACATGGGCTTCAGTAGTCTCAGCACATAGGCTCAGTAGTGGCGACTTGTGGTCCCTAGAGCGTGCAGGCTTCGGTAGTTGTGGCCATGGGCTTAGTTGCTCCACTGTATTTGGAATATTCCTGGACCAGGGATCAAACCCTGGTCCCCTGCTTTGGCAGAAGGATTCGTATCTACTGGGCCATCAGCGAAATTCCAGCCCTAAATTTAAAAAACAAAAAACAAAAAAAAAAAGAAGAAGTACAGTGAACTTATTTATCTCAAATTGCCAATCAATAGAAGGCAATTCAAATAATTTGAGAATTTTTCCCCCTGTATTTTAATTTGTTGTTATTGTTGTTGTTCAGTCACCAAGTCATGTCCAACTATTAGCAGCCCCATGGACTGCAGCACACCAGTCTCCCCTGTCCTTCACTATCTCCAGGAGTTTGCTCAAACTCATGTCTGTTGATTCACTGATGCCATCCAACCATCTCATCCTCTGTCGTACCCTTCTGCTGCCCTCAATCTTTCCTAGCATCAGTCTTTTTCGATGAGTTGGCTCTTTGCAGGTGGCAAAAAAAGTATTGGATCTTCAGCTTCAGCATCAGTCCTTCCAATGAATATTTAACTTGAGAGAAATATAAATAACACAATAACCTGATAAATGGGATTTTTTTTAAATTACCTGGTTTTTTTAGTAATGTGTGTTAGTCACTCAGTCATGCCTGACTCTTTGTGACCCTTGGACTGAGGCCCGCCAGGCTCCTCTGTCCTTGAAATTCTCCAGGAAGAATGCTGGAGTGGGTAGCCATTCCCTTCTCCAGGGAATCTTCCCAACCCAAGGATTGAACCCAAGACTCCAGCATTACAGGCAGATCCTTTACCATCTGAGCCACCAAGATGGCCTTATGAGCAAATTGAGTTTGCTGTACTGTATCAGGGTGCTGCTGCTGCTAAGTCATTTCAGTCATGTCCGACTCTGTGTGACCTCATAGATGGCAGCCCACCAGGCTCCCCCATCCCTGGGATTCTCCAGGCAAGAACACTGGAGTGGGTTGCTATTTCCTTCTCCAGTGCATGAAAGTGAAAAGTGAAAGGGAAGTCACTCAGTCACATTTGTCCATGAATCAAGAACATACATTACTATTAGTATTACTAATGCCGAGTCACTATAAAATCTTGAAGAACCTTTGGAATTATTGAAGAAAGAGGACTTATTTTATTAATGTGCGTGTGTGCACGTGTGCCGAGTTGTGGCCAACTCTTTGCAACCCCATGGACTCTATGTATATGCAGCCTACCAGGTTCCTCTGTCCATTGAATTTTCCAGTCAAGAATACTGAAGTGGGTTGCCATTTCCTACTCCAGGGATCTTATTAATATAGTATTTAGTATATTTGATGACATTCTACTATCTGCACAATCTTTTCTGATTAAACACTCATCTAGCCATCATCCCCAATAGTCTTTCATTCTTGGATAAAAGGGAGTTTCTTAGAGCTACTGAAGTTATCAGTAGAACCAGCTTCCTTTCTGCCTTTTGAGAGTGAAGGCAATGCTATCAGACTCATATTTGTGAAGGAGAGAGTCTGTCCCAAATACTTTTTCGCTTCATTTTCTGCCCCTAAAATTATGCTGCCGCCTTTTCCTCCATTAGTGCCTCTCAAGTGTGGGAGGCAGCTCAAGTCAGTATGTAATCATTTCTTGCAGGGCGATTAATGGCTTTGGCCTTTCTTTATTCTCCCAGTCTTCATTTCTGTGTCACCTGCCTATCAGCACTCAGATCCCTAATAGGTGTTATTAGGCTAATATCTAAAGGTGAATTGAAGTATCATTAAAAGATAAAGGACATGAAATATGAGGAAACTTTAGAGATCTCCATCTTTACATTTCCTTTCTCTTCTCAGGTTTCTCTTTTGTTGTGTTGTTTACCTTTCCATGTCAGTGAGCCCCTGGAGCCACGGTGGTGCTTCTTAGCATTTCAGAATGTGATTGGCCAGCTTTTATTGTTGTCATAGTTGTGAAGGTATTCCGTGACCCTAACTTTTGCTATTTTTATTCCTTATTTCCTCTACTGGCATCAGTCTTTTGACAGTCCCTTCTTTTTGCATCCTAGGTATACAGGAAAGATGCCCAAATGAGTCCTTTTTTTATTTTTATCCTCTCCTAGAGAGTGATAAATGAAGCTATATTTGTTCCAATGAATAGTAGAATTTGAAATCCCACAAAGTCACCTAGCTTATTAGATGAATATCACAGAGCTGCTTATTATGCACTATGGCTTAATGTAGATTATAGATGTGACCAAACCGTAATTAGCAGAGCTAGAGCTGTAATTAAACATTATTGTGCTGCTCTATGATTTCTCCTTAGATTTCTGTTGCAAAGTAGAAGGAAATTGAACAGTAGTTCCAAATCTGAAGGTGCATTTTCTCCCTTCTCCTCATTCCCTAAAGTCCCGTTTAACTAATCAAATAGTTAAGTAAAGTCATCCTCACACAAACAGATGCTGAGCTCTACTTAGTAACTTACTAATAACTTCGATTATTAGGAGTAGCTTGACGTGCACACACACATTAATCAGCTCCTCATATATTAATTCTGTTATTCTTAGTGATCAGTTCAGCTAAGTTTCTTCTCTTCAGATATTTAGGGTTTAATTTAACAAGCTGCTTGAATACAACAGTGGTGTTTTGTGCTTATATCTTAGATGTTGTTTTCTGAATCTGTCAGTATAGAATTGGAAGCTTATCTTTGTCCAGAATGTCAGCAGCTTATCTTTTCCCTGGCCTCCCAGCAGTACTGAATAAATTAACAGGAAATGAAACCACTTCTAGAAAAGAGCTCACTTGATGGCAGAGAGTGTGTAGGTGACTCCCTGGGGACTTCCTTCCTTCTCTGATTTGGATTGCTGCCTCAGCGATGGGACAGGTTGGCAATAGCTCTTGCTCAAGCCAGGCAGTCAGAAAGTTCACAGGAGTGACCTAGAAGGTTTAGGCCGGTTTCTTTGTTCAAGAAGGAGGACTTTGCAGGAATTTCTCTTGCTAGTAGAAGAAAGGTATAGAAAAGGGGACAAATTCTAAGCAAAGGAAATGCACATATTAACTAACTCTGAAGTTACTTCTATCTCAGTTCTTCCCCAAGAGAAAAACCCAAGAAACAGGGGTGAGGCCAAGAGTAAAGATGGTCTGAATACTCTCTCATTTCCCTTCCTGATAATTCTCATGGGTGAAACCTCTAGGAAACTTTCTTTCCAAAGAGTTAATGAACCACCATCTAAAAGCATTCCTGAGAGGGCTTAATGATTAGACCCAGAGTCTAGCACTACACAGGAGTAGGAAATCCAGTTTATTTTACCTTCAAATCTGTGCTTAGAAATTTTAAAGAGGTTTTCAGGGATCTAACACATCCCAAGAAGTTTGTCAAACTGAATTATAAATGCCTGATTTTCAGGAGTACAAAAGACCAAAAATACCTCTTGACATTTATCATTATGCAGAAGATTCACTGGACAGGCTTCCACTTTCATGTAATGAAAAGGGTGGAGTTAGGAAAGTACAGGGTGGATGTGTGTAACCACAAACAGATAAGGATAATGTTTTGGCAGCTATTCGGGGACCAGAATTAATCAGAACCAGGGTTTTAGCATTCTGTGGACTCTGATAGTGATGATCTGCAAATACCAGTTGATTTTTAAGCCAAGAAGTCAGAGCTACTTATAGAGAATGGATTCAATCCCCAGACCTTGGCTTTCAGGGTAGTGTTTGAGGCCAGGAAGATGTTTGTACGTGCATGTTTGTGTTTAAAATGAGGGAGACGGATTATAGGTGGAGTGGTGGTCATGCAGTAAACTATTTCAGGACCAGAGTCCCGTCGCAGAACTGCAGCAGCTTTGGTAATGGGTGCATGGGCGCCTCACTCTGAATACGGGCCTGCTGAAGGAGTATAGTCAGCCTGGTCTTTCACAAGGGAAAGAGTGTCCCGATCCTTGGCTCCTTCCTCTTTTTCAGGTCTTCTGATTGGTATCATACATCATCTTTAGGAAGGATCAGTCAGCGTGTGCTGAGTGCCTTTGCATGTGCCAGACACTGTGTAGTTAGGATGTGGGCACTATTAACTCAGAATTGGTACTTTGTCAACCTGATAAATGCTAGGCTTTAAAGAATTAAGGGATTATTGCTCTTTGATACAACTTTTAACTCTAGATGTGTTAATTTCTTCTTGGAATCTAGGTAAAATTGCATTCTTGTGAGAGGGTCTAGTTTTGGTGGTAGAGATTGCTGGTTCTTTTGGGGTGGGGGTTGTGCTGGGTCTTCGCTGCCACATGCAGGCTTTCTCTAGTTGCAGGGAGCAGGGGTTACTCTCTAGTTGTTGTTCATCAACTTCTCATTGCGGTAGCTTCTCTTGTTGCAAAACATGGGCTCTAGGGTGCCCAAGTTTCAGTAGCTGGGGCACACGGGCTTAGTTGCCCCACAACATCTGGGATTTTCCAGGACCAGGGATCGAACCCATGTTCCCTGGATTGGCAAGCAGACTCTTAACTACTGGACCACCAGGGAAGTCCCAGATTGCTGGTTCTTGTGTTTGACTGTTCTTACGTGTATGTGTGTATTCAGCTTCATGTGCAGACTGCTGTGGATTGGCTTCTGGGTAGTAACAGTACCTCCTGTTTCTTCTCTGTACATTTGATGTTAGATTCACACTCTGAAATGTGAATTGTCATTAACCTACCATTATCGTTATCACTGTCATTAACCTATTGCTGTTATAATCTCTATGGGTTAGAAACCCCCATCAGCCCTCCTGTAACTTTTAAGTACATTTCCTTCTACCCAAAGATGAAGTGAAGCTCCATTCTTCCTGGAGTGGCATTCCTAGGATCTGAATATTTCTCCCTCTCTTTATCCCCATGTGTATTCTTGGGTTTTATACCTGATTAATGTATTATTTGTTGAATGATAGGTTGCAGAGAGGCAGAGTGGCAGCAGTAGAACATGCCTCAGAAGCTGAGCCTTTCTTTCTCATCAGTCTGTGTGCTCTCTTGCTGTTGAAGTCTGGCCCTGATTCTCTTTCAGCAGATTTTTAAAAGAGACAATTTTTTTAATACACTTTTAGCCAAGCACAGTTTATGAGGAGGGCCGTTAATAAGAAATAAGGCTTCTCCTAGCCCAGGGTGCACTCATCTAAACCGCTTAGATTTATAGTGGTATCATGAGCTAGAACTTGAAAATAAGGACTAAAGTCTTATGCTTGAAGCCCTCTGCTTTCTGGCAGGAAAGGATGTAGGACTAGATGAAATGCAGAGAAGCTGTTTCCTGTGAATGTTCTTGCAGCTCGTCTGCTCTCTCTCCCCCGCAGATGGAGTCCCCTGTCTCCACCCCGGCAGTGCTGCCATTGCACCTCCTGGTGCCAGTGGTCAGTAACGACATCTCGTCCCCCTGCGAGCAGATCATGGTTCGTACCCGATCCGTTGGGGTCAACACATGTGATGTGGCTCTGGCCACAGAGCCTGAGTGCCTGGGCCCCTGCGAACCTGGGACAAGTGTCAACCTCGAGGGCATCGTGTGGCAGGAAACCGAAGACGGTAAGTACTGCATGTGGCTTTCCTGTACCTTCTCAACCTGCTTCTGTCAACAAGGGCTGATAGTTGGAAATAATACCAAGTATTTATTAGAAGTCTCATATGACCATCGTTTGCTGGTGATGCCTACCCAGAGGATTACAGCAAACTTCTCTGTAAAATTGCTTGGCTTCTAGAGATTGCCATTTTTTTTTAAATTAATTATCTCCCCTTCATAGCCATTCAGCAGTGTTGGCCGTGGTACTTAAGCAGTCGTTTGATAGGTGCTGGCCATATACCTCAAACTGTATCTGTACCATTTCCCTCTCTATTATTTTATATGGGAGAATTTGAATATACATGAACTTTTGGGTCGGGCTTGAAGAGAAAAAGTAATAAAAGGGCAGCTGTGGGAGTCAAGGAAATGGAAAACAGTCAGTCTTGACTTGACTTAGTATTGACTCATTGAATATGCAAGGCTTGCCTTTTTTAACACCTGGAGGCACAGCCAGCTCCTTCCTACTAGTTGCCTCCTTGCCCAGCCACCCGCACCACTCTGTGCATCTGTCACTTAGTTCAGGTTTTGTAGGCCTAGGCCACAGGGAACCGCTTGCATGCTCTCGTTGTCAGGCGTTCAGTAAGCAGTTGGCTCACTGTAGGCTGCTGCTGCTTGTCTGTTCCGCTTGTCCCTGACAACAGAATCTCTTCTGTTTTGAAAGTTTGTTACCTTGAAAAATTAGGGGTGCAGAGGGACTTAACCAGATATTTTAGATCCCCTTGGTACCATCTATGGCAATTTGACTTCAGTATACATTCTTTTTAAAAAGAATCCAAGTCCATGTCAAAGAATGTGTGGTTAGAGAGGCTGGGCCTCAGAGTCCCATCAGGTCTTTGCATCAGTAACCAGGCTTTCAAAGCATCACCACTCTGAGGAGTTTAGAAGCCCAGAGGAGCACAGCTAATTATCTCTTGATTATCATAAGCTATCTTGTCAGTCTGCCCATGGAAATTCAGGCATTTCATTTTAATCATTCCAGTAAAAAAATAAAAATTTCTGTTACTCTGAATATTTTGTTGTGATTCAGTTTTCCATGCAGTAGGCACTGATGTGATACAGGTTAAAAATTCTGTGTTCTTGGCTCTCTTGTTGTTAGCAATATAGTAAAGTTTCAGCTTTCAGGATAACATTGCCAATGAGGTTTTATTGTGTGTCGGAGACCATAATGCAAAAAGAAGAAAATAATCCCATTGTGTTAGAAACTGTGAAGAGAGAGGTTGACCTAGAGGTTGACACTGTAAGTGTGTATGCAGTATACAGTCTGGAAATCACAAGTGGCTATCTCTGATTTTAAAAATGTCGTCTGCCTATGGCCACATGTCTGAACAGCCAGAGTCTGTTGGAATTACAAACATATCCAGATCACAACTCTGTGCCACCAAGCAAACTTCAGGGCCTGTTGCTTCAGTATATTGAAGATCAAAAACATCAATTTCCTGCCAATTTACTGTATTCCACCCATCTTTATAGTAGTGATTTTCTCCAAGGGCAATACACTTTTCGTGTATGTAAACCTGATAAAAACTGTGAGAATGAGGCAATAACCTTTTCCCTCTCCTGAGAACAATGGTTACCTTTTTACCTGGGGATTCTTGTTCTCCCTCCCTACTAGGGGGATGTTAGCATAGATTGTTTTTTTTAATTGCTTGTTATGAAAGACTCTCTGGTTGTCACTGGCAGCCTATTAGCAAGTTCCCCTGTTACACACTTTCAGTGCACCCTGTGTACTTTCACGGCACTTACCACAATTTGTAAGATTGTATATAATTATATGTTTCTGTTTTTAAAAAATATTACTTATTTATTTGGCTGTGCCAGGTCTTGCAGCATGTGGGATCTAGTTACCTGAGCAGGGATCAAACCGAGGTCCCTTGCATTGGTAGCACGGGAGTCTTAGCCACTGGCCTGCCAGGGAAATCCCAGCATTTTTCTATTAATGTCTATTTCTTCCAGTGTTCTAAAAGTTCTGCGAGCTCAGGGACTGTTTTCTTCTCACTATTATATCCCCAATGCTCAAATATTTATTTGAACGAATGGATGCTTATACCATCTTATTGTCATTTCTGGATCTACGTTAGTATATATGTACTAAATACTTTCCAGAATTCTATACCTTCTCTGAAACTCAGAATAAATATTATTTTTACCAAGTTTAAGATCATTCTAATTTATATAAACCTGTAAGATGTTAGTTCTCTTACTTTTAATATTTTTGCCCCACTTAACATATTATGTTTCAGGGCTTATTCTTCTCTTCTTTTTCTTTCCTCCCAAGGGAAAGAGAACTATTCTGGAGTGATACACTCTACTCTGCTTTCTGGCCATCCCAGAGGGCCTTCACCTGTCCTGTCTGTTGGCGAAGGTCTGAATTGGGATCAGAGCTGGTTCACATTCCTTTTATCTTTAGATAACAGAGATTTCCTGCAAGGGTCATTCTTGGCAAATCTAGAAGACCTAGTATACTGAGTCTGTTTTCAAGTTAATAGTAAGAACTATATATATATATATACTTGAAAAAAAATGTCCTTCCTGCTGTGTAGGTTTCTTGTCTGCTACCCCAGTTTTTTATACTTTCTGTCTCTTTGCCCAGCAGACTACTGTCTTCAAACTGAAAAGCTCTTCTGCCTTTGAGAGAAACTATAAATGTTTGGCCTCCGAGGGGAATGGAGGGTCCTGCCCTCCCTGTAGAACTGAGCCCCCTTGCAGAGAACAGGTGTAGGGGTCATGGCCTGAGTTCTTCCTGATTTCTTTGCTTACCTGTTCTGCATTGTTGCTTCTTTCTTTCCTGTTTCTCACTATAAACCTTACCTTGCAGGCATTTTGAAATTCCTGCAGATCTCATCTCTTTTTAGGTTGTTTGTAATTCTCTCGGCATCTACAAAGATCCTCCTTAACTAGGCTCAACTTTAGGACTATTAAGAAGACCCAAGTATAACCTGGACTGTCTTGTCTTCCTTTGCTTTTTTGAGATGTATTCTTAGCATTTATGCAGAGGTCTGCTTCTCCCTGATTTTACCTTGTCCTACCTTACTTCAAATCGAAATAACAGGTCCCAATTCTATTTCTGGTTCACAAATCTTACCTTAACCCATGGTCCTGGAGACAATGTATAAGAAACCTCAGTGTATAAGACCATATACTTCTGTTGAGGCAAAATTACTTACTGGGTTCTATGGTATTTTAAAGAAAGGCAGAGCTAACTTATTAGATAAGAATTCCAGGAAGTGCTACAGATTCTCCTTTCTAGACTGCAGCACTAGGTCGAAGGCCATCACTAGTGATATTTTGGCAAATACGCTTTCTAGACAAATTTGTGATATACTGGAAAGAGCCCTGGAGTGAAAATCAGAAGAGCTCTATGTCTCTGCCACTATTGTTGTGACCTTGGACAAGTTCCTTAACTTCTTTGGACCTTAGTTACTTCATATCTTAAGTATAGTGGAATTGGATGACCAATAAGGACATATCCAAGCTTGTAAGTTATAATCTACAGCTTTAAACCTTGAAATCAGCATGGATCCAATACTAGTTGACTATGGCATCTTGAAAATGAATGGTTTCATATACCAGTCATGAGAGTGAAGACTGAAAATATTAATATCATTGATGAAGTTTTATTATACACTTGTTTATATAGAACAGGCTTCCCTGGTGGCTCAGAGGTTAAAGTGTCTTCCTGCAATGTGGGAGACCTGGGTTCGATCCCTGGGTCAGGAAGATCCCCTGGAGAAGAAAATGGCAACCCACTCCAGTATTCTTGCCTGAAGAATCTCATGGATGGAGGAGCCTGGTGGGCTACAGTCCACGGGGTCGCAAAGGGTCCGACACAACTGAGCAACTAGAAAGAAAAGAAAGATAGAGAACAGAAAATAAATCTGCTTATCTTGCCAGTCTCAAATTCAGGAAATCTCCACCTCCCATTTTTCAGCCCCCGATCCTAGACTGACAATGAAAGAATTCACAAAACTGAGCTGTTTTTGATGCGAGTTTATGCTGGCTGACATAAAATGAGCTTGCAGTGCTGCTTGGCAGTCCCTTCATCTCTCTATTACATTTGCATTCCACAGTACTTACTTCATTCTCAAGATTTCATCAGTCCAATTCATTCTCTCCTTGTGCTCTTAAATAACTAAGATCAAAGCCACCCACCTAAGTCCTCTAGCTTCCCTCCTCTTTATTAAAGTGTATTTTTCTTATGCTGTTGCTTCCTTTTTCTCTTATTCCAAAGATTCTTTGACTTGACACCTTGAATTTTATCTGCTTTTCTCTTCATCTTCATGCTTTCCGCTTCTGTTTAAGCTCTTTCCCTCTTCAGTACTTCCTTATAGTGAAAATATTTTCCTCATCATTGCTACCCCTTTGATCTACTGACCTCTCCCCTTTTCTTCACTTCTTGCTCTTGCTGTTTTCAGTCTCTTTTTACCTGCCCAGTATCATCTAATGTCTTGCCATCAGATTTCTTCTGCTACCATTTGACTGAAACATTTCTCATACCAGTGAACATCTGCTTTCCAAAGCTCTGATCTTCCTAGGTCTTTCTCTCTGCTCTTCCTAGGCTTTTAGCAGCTCTGCTATTTATTCATTCTCTGAACTCACCTCTCTTCCTGTTGTAATATTGCACTTCCCCAGATTCCCACGTTTCTTTCTAAATTGGTCGCTCTGTTGATTTTGTGTCAGTCCCCCTTCCTCTTTGTACTCGTTAGCTAGAAACTGCTGACGGGTTTTAGGGTGCCGACTGGTCATTTCTGTCCCAGTGTCCTCTAGGATGGGACAGCTGGTGCCCTAGTCCCTTTCCTCCAGGCAAGCAGCTTCATCCAGAGTATGTTTTTTCATTTACTGTGTGTGCCACCGTGGGGAAAGTTGAGGAAACATTGAGTTAAGAATGGAGTTTGGCTGCTAGAAACAGAAAATGGTGTAAATGTACGAAAATTCTAAAGGTAGGCAATCTAAGGCTGGTATGATGGCTTCAGTGTAATCAGTGTTCCAAGCGCCTTCAAGTTACTTATTGCAAAATTGCTAATGTAGCTCTAGCTATCACATTTACTCTTCAGGCTTGAAAACAAAGGAGAAAACTAAAACAGCATCTGCCTCCCACCTAAGCCATTTCCTTTTGTCAAGCTTTTGAAAAAGTTTACAAACTCCTGGTTTTATGTATTACACCTAATACACTGAAAACCCCATCAGACCACTTAAATTTTTTTCCCTTTCAGTCATCTTTTATATTTTAAAGAATTCAAGAAACTAGTTTATTATATTTACCCAGACACTTCACATTTCTGTTGTTCTTCCTTTACTCCTAATGTTCTGAGTCCCCTCTGTCGTTTGCATTCTGTCTGAAGATTCTCCTTTATTAATTCTTGCAGAGCAGGTCCACTGCCTGTTAATTCTCTGAGAATGCCTTTATTTCACTTTTATTTCTAAAAATTTTTTTTCTTATATAGAAATCTAGGTTTACATTTCTTTTAGCATTTTAAAAGTGTTTTGCTTCCTTTTGGCTATCATGGTTGCTGAGAAATACACCTGTATGTGTACTTAGGTTGTTCCCCTGTAAGTAATACGTTATTTTCCCCTGGTTGCTTTCAAAGCTTTTCTGTCATTTTCAGCATTTTGATCATGACGTGTGATGTGTCTAACATGTACTTCTTTGGGCTTATCCTGTTTCAGGGTTCACTTTAGTCTGTGAATTTCCTTTTTCCAAATTTTGGGAGTCTGACCTTTACTTCTTCAGACATTTATTCTGCACCATCCTCTTTCTCTTCTTCTAGGACTACAGTGACATGAATATATGCCACCCACAATTCCTATGTATCTTTTCTCCTTTATTATAAGGTGGTTGAAACCAGAAACCACATTTTATGTATCATTTTATTTCTCCCAAGAACTAATTCAGTCTTTACACAAAAAGTAAAATAATCAGTAAATATTTGATTAAATTGTGCTTGTACCCATGTGTTCTAGGCATGTAGGTAAAAATGGTAATTTTTTATTAGCCTCTCTTGGGCTCATTTGCTATGTATTGGTCAGAAATAATGAGGGATTTAGTAAGGTATTGAAAACTTTCTTTTTAAAAAAAAAAGCAGTGACTTCCACCTTCAGTCTTTTGAGATTATAAAAGTCGGAGATAGAACCTTCAGACATTTTCAGAGGAAATGGTTTGAAGTTATTCTCTGAGGAACATGAACATGGAGGAACCTCAGAAGCAGTCATAGGGGTGAGAGGTGTTGAGTGGGCAGGCCCCAGCTCCACCTCTGCTACCCAGCCAGATGCAACCCAGAGCTGTACTACTTTCTGATGATTTATATGTTAAGCTCCTTTGTAAAACTATATTTGAAGAGGATTCTGCTGGTAAAAAAAAAGTTTTGATAATAATCTATCTAGGTTCATCCTCCCATTCCACGTAGAAAACCTTCTTAAAACGTCTCTGAAATCGGTCTGATCTTTAACAAAGTATCAGACAGAAGTTGTAATGCTGTAAGACCAGTTTTTTTTAATGGGGTATACTTTTTTTTTTAGATTTACTTAAAAGTAACTGCAGCAAGTGGGGGTGCTCTTTGTTGCAGTGTGCAGGCTTCTCATTTGTGGTGCCTTCTCTTACTGTCAAGCACAGACAGGCTCTAAGCCTGTGGGCTTAGTAGTTGGAGTATGAGGGCTCAGTTGCTCCAAGGCATGTGGGATCTTCCTGGACCAGGGATAGAACCCATGTCCCCTGCGTTACAAGGTGGATTTTAACCGCTGGACCACCAGGGAAGCCCTAAGACCACAGTTCTGAAGTGGGAAGGAGTACAAATCCCTGCTATGCCAGAGGGTATGAAAAGGCTCTATGATAAGCTTGGCCTGTCTTCCAAAGCTGAATTCTAGCTTAATGATTTGGTGGGTAGGAGAAAGTTTTCGATTTTTGTGATTGGAACAGGTTTTGTCATATATGTGCACAAACATGAAAAGGCTGTGCATCCCCAGCTCCACATCAGGGTATATATTTTTAGTCCAACAGCTAGGAGTGTCTGCAGTTGTTTAAGGTGAGTTGTTTCAAGGAATAATAGTGATGCTTACTCCTTAGAAGGAAAGTTACGACCAACGTAGATAGCATATTGAAAAGCAAAGACATTACTTTGCCAACAAAGGTCCATCTAGTCAAGGCTATGGTTTTTCCAGTGGTCATGTATGGATGTGAGAGTTGGACTGTGAAGAAAGCTGAGTGCCAAAGAATTGATGCTCCTGAATTGTGGTGTTGGAGAAGACTCTTGAGAGTCCCTTGGATTGCAAGGAGATCCAACCAGTCCATTCTGAAGGAGATCAGCCCTGGGATTTCTTTGGAAGGAATGATGCTAAAGCTGAAACTCCAGTACTTTGGCCATCTCATGCGAAGAGTTGACTCATTAGAAAAGACTCTGATGCTAGAAGGGATTGGTAGCGGGAGGAGAAGGGGACGACAGAGGATGAGCTGGCTGGATGGCATTACTGACTTGATGGACATGAGTCTGAGTGAACTCCGGGAGTTGGTGATGGACAGGGAGGCCTCAGTTCAGTTCAGTTCAGTTGCTCAGTCGTGTCCGACTCGGAGCCTGGCGTGCTGCGATTCATGGGGTCGCAAAGAGTCAGACACGACTGAGCAACTGAACTGAACTGAACTGAACTGAACTGAAAGGCATGGTAGTACAGAACAAATACCTCTGAACTAGAGTCTGGAGAGTTGGATTCCAGAACAGATTATACAGTTAGCAAGCTGTGTGATCGTGGATAAGTCTCTGAACTTCTCCTGGCCTAAGATTTCTAATTTATGGGGCCTTGGGCTAGATCTGCCCTGTCCAGTAGAACTTTTTGTGGAGGAAGGAGACTCTCCAAAATAATAGTCTAGTGACACATGATATTTGAGCATCTGAAATGTGGCACACTGACCTGAGGAACTGAATTTTAATTTTTATTAAATTTAAATATTCTTTATAGCTAGTGGTTTACCATATTGAACATCATGGGGGCTAGGTGGTCTTTAAATTAGAAATATTCTGAAAGTGTGTATGTGCTCTGAGATGGAAAGAAAGGTTATCTATGGAGGAGGATGAGGACAGGTAAATAGGTGACATCTCCAAGACCTAGGGTGACTTCTGTGTACTGTGGCCCCTGTTACCTAGCAGAACAATTGGCCCTGCTTCAGACTCTGTGGTTGAGCCCTGTACTTCGGTCTGTGGGCTGAAGTTTTCAGAGTAGTAGGCAGTGGTTTTGCTTAGCAGGAAGTTAGTTTTCCTGTGGTAGCTCCGCTGAGAACCTGCTTCAGTGCTTCTTTATCCTCATCTGCTTTCAGATCCCAGCTGTGGGTCTTTGTTGTTCTCACTAAAACAAAGAGGCTATCCATTAATCTTGCATGAAAATGATAACCTTGATAGTTACCCTTGGTTACTCTGTGATTCTGATGTAAGAAACTATGTACGTGAACTGTGAGATAATCTAATTTTAGATATTTGTACTGAAAAGTTGGGGCTTCCCTGATAGCTCAGCTGGTAAAGAATCTGCCTGCAATGCAGGAGACGCTGGTTCGACTCTTGGGTCAGAAAGATCCCCTGTGGGAACAGCTACCCACTCCAGTATTCTTGGGCTTCTCTGGTAGTCCAGATGATAAAGAATTCGCCTGCAATGAGGGAGACCTGGGTTAGATCCCTGGGTTGGGAAGATCCCCTGGAGGAGGGCATGGCAATCCACTCCAGTATTCTAGCCTGGAGAACCCCCATGGAAAGAGGAGCCTGGTGGACTACAGTCCACAGGGTCACAAAGAGTTGGACACGACTGAGAGACTAAGCACAAGCACACTGAAAAGTTAAGACAGGTCTCAGCTACTGATTTTTCTTTTTCCTTAGCTTAATTAATACTCTTTCACCTTCAGCCTCGCCCCTGGCAGCACTTACCTGGAGAGAGATGGTGCACAGTGACCGGGGTTTCTCCACTGCTTAGCCAGTTGCTTACCAGCCTGACTCCTGCAGAATCAGCTGTACCCATAGCACAGTCATAAAGAGTCTAGCAGCCATTGTCTGGCACCACAGATCTTCATAGCAACAGACCACCACATGGCAACAGCAGGCACACAAAGGAAACAGTAGGGAAATCAATACTTAACTTTCTCCCAGCGCCTCCTATACAGCAAAGCAACAGCCAGCACATTCTTCCCACCTAGCAGTTTACTCCTAGGGGATGCTTTAGGGCAGTTACATGTTTGTATACCCTGATGGATCGTGTTATCTGTCCACTGTCATACATTTAAATCCCAAAGCCCTAAGGAAAAATTTCAGTTACTATTTTTTGAGTTGCAAATTGCAAAATAAACTAATCTCCAAACAGAGAGATTCTTCTGTGCACTCTTACATACCTCCTCCCTGCCCGCCAGCAAAGAACAATCAGGCAACAAGGTGGCCAGGATTTGGGCTTGCCAGATAGGTAAGGGTTATTTCAAATGAGATTCTTTTGATATTTCAGTAACAAAAGCTTCTCAGATAGGCTCAAAAAAAGACCCATGTTGTTACTAATGGTATCCTTTAACAAATAGTTTAGTTCCTGATACTTCTGTGTAAACCTTGGTAAGTGATACCTAGGCACTAAATATAGTTCTGGTCTAAAGTGGGGGCTGATCACTGTCCTCAGCTAATTCAGCTTTGATGTATGATTCCAAGGGAGAAAGACCCTATTAGAGACCTTCACATTTTCTTGTCGTGTTGATGAGGTTATTTACTGGTCTGGGATTTAGTTTGATCATTTATAAAATGAAGAGGTTGGATGCATAGCTCTGTGGTTCCTTCTGTTCTGATATTTATGATTCTCTGATCATTTGTGTGGAACAGAAGAGGGATTGTCTTTGTTCATCATTGGTTGTGGCGAGATCTGCTGGAAGACATTGTCGTACCCTCCTGTTTCAGTGCTAACAGTGCTGCTCAAAACAGGTCCTGGCCCTGCCCTGATTGATAAAGCCGCTGTAACAGTGATGGGCAGAAGCTGTTAAGAAACTTGGCGACTAGCCTTTTTCTCCCACAGCAGTAGTTTCAGACCAGTTTAGACAGAGCTTTGCTTGCAGGTCGCTGCTGCTGCCCCTTAATGACACCAGTGAGATTCTCATATTCTTTCTCTCTCTCTTGCCTCACACCGCCTGTCTCTTGACTACTCTGTGAAACGAGAGGCTGTTCTCTACCTCTTCTGCTACTTCATTATCCCATCTCCCTTAGGCTTTACAGAACAAAGAAATCATAGGGCATCAACTTTGTAATTTAGGCAGCTGGAGATAATTTCCCCAGGATAGGGTGGGTAGGTAGATGCTTCCCCCTGGCATGAGGCAGCCCTGCTAAATGGCCATGTGTTTTGTCTGCCAGGCTTGGGCTTTGTTAGGCCCATTTAGCCTCCTCTGTATTTGAGTGAAATTATAGTGGCAAGCCAGGCCCATGTACTTTTAGAGGGTTAGGGGTTAAGAAAAAATGGAAAGTGTGTCATTTATAGGCGCTGCTACTTGCTAATTACATAAGGAATTTCTGTTTAAACCACTGTCCCTGTGCTTACTGCTGCCAGATCCTTTATTTCCCTCAGTTGCTGCCTTCATGGCCTTCTCCATAGCAACAAGGACTATGACAAAAAGGCTATGGTGAGGAATTGAGCAGTTCCCCTCCCACAAGTTGTACCCTATTTTCTCTTTAGGATGTCTCAAAAAAGCCGGAAAGACTGCTATCAAATAATTTTCTACCCCCATTGAACTCATAATCAAATGAAAGTTTTAACCCTGAACTAAATCAGTGAACAACATGCTTTCTCCTTATTTGACTCTGATTATTCCCATCTTTTGAAATTTTTCCTATGTGATTCAGTACACTTGGAACACAGTGCATCTTCCCATTTAGCAAACTCGCCTCTGCTTTTTAGCTTTTACTCTGTTCCTTTGAATTGTTGTATTTTTTAAATCTACCAAAATCAAGTATCAATATGGAGAAAGAAAGTGGGAACCCCACCCCCACCCTCACATGCTGCTGCTTTAGATTCCAGACTGGTCTGCCACACTGGAGGCTGGACAGACTGCCTAAAGGATAAAACTGGTCTGCATTTCAGCTGATTCTGGCACTGATCTACAGGAGTCACAAACCCAGAGTCTTTGTTTTTATGTTAGTAGATCTTATTCAACAATAATAGAAGTATTATACAGGTCCTTGAATTTTCAAGATTAGTGTTACCCATTTTGAACATAAATAGAATATGTACTTTCTCGTGTGTTTGTATATCCTTGTAGCTGTTCAACATTATGCCAGTAAAATTCATCATGTTGTTGCATGTAGTTGTACTTTATTTTTTCTCTCTCTTTTTTTTTTAAACAGTATTTTGTGAATGTAGTGTGAATATAACACTACTTATTTACTCAGTTGTTGATGGACATTGGGTTGTTTTCAGTTTGGAGCTATTATGAAAAGTGTTGCTGTGAAAATTTTTGTACATGTCTTTTGGGGGAATATATGTACACATTTCTATTCTGTATGTATTTAGGAATGAAATTCCTAGGTCATAAGGTAAACATATGATCAGTTTTAATAGATGTTGCCAGTTTCCCAAAGTGTCTGAACCAATTTATAACTCTTGCTTCCAATTAGAATCCTGGTTGCTCTGTATCCTTGTCAACACTTAACATTGTCTTTTCCATTTTAGCCATTCTGGTTGATGGGTAATGGTATCTCACTATAGTATTAATTTGCTTCTCCATGATAAGTCATGAAATTAAGCATATACTTATTGGACATTTGGAAATCCCATTTTGTGAAGTACCTGTTCAAATCTTTTACCTGTTTTTGAATTGGGCTGTATGTTTTCTTCTTACTGATTTATTAGGAGTTTTCTTTATAGTATGGTTAAGAGTCCTTTGTTCGATATACGTATCATAAATACCTTCTCCTATTTCCTGCATTTTCTCTTAATGGTACCTTTTCATGAATGGAAGTTCTCTGTATAAAGGCTAGTTTTCTTTATTTCGTTTTTTTTTTTTTTTACAGTTAGTGCTTTTTTTGTGTCTTGTTTAAGAAAACTTTGCCTTTCCCAAAATAATGAAGATATTCTCTTTTTTTTCCCTGAAATTGTGTTGTTTTTCTTTTCACCTTTAGATCTGTAATGTATCTGAATTTGATTTTTGTTTAGGGTGTGAATAAGGAGTGAAGATTCTATTTTTTCATGTGGATACCTAACTGACCTAGCACATTACTGAAAAGACCATCCTTTCCCCCACTGGACTTCGGTGTCACATAAGTCATAAACCAACTGGTACATAAGTGGGCTTATTTCTAGGCGCCCGCTTGTATTCTGGTCACCCGTGTGTCTGGTCTGTGCCAGTGCCACACTGTCTAAATGACTATGACTGTATATGTCTTGCTATCTGGTAGTGTAAATCCTCCAACTTTATGGTACTTCAGGATTGCCTTGGCTGTCCTTGGCCTTTGGCATTTCCATATAAATTTTAGGATCAGCTTGTGAACTTTTACTTGGGGTGGGGGGAACCTGTTGAGATTTTGATTGGGATTACATTGAATCTACAGATCAATTTAGGGGAAGACCTAAAGTTTTATCCTTTTATTTAAGCTTAGTATTACTCAGTTGGCAGGTGGTGCAAAATCAGAGAAAGTCAGTGGTATCACTTGAGGAGATTATTTAAAATACATGTTAGCTACCCTCCCCATCCACCCCCCCCAACTCCATGCTCATGTTCTGAATCATCCGGTTCAGGGTGGAGCTTGGGCATGTTTATTGTGAGACAGTTCCCAAGATTTATGATTTGCTGCCATCATCACTGTTCTCCACCTACCTTGTTGGCTGACTGACCTGGACTATAATCTCCTTGGCTAGTGGCAGTAATTCACTGAAGCTTGTTAAAGTAAAATCTGACTTGTTTAATCAATACCACTCTGCTGTTGGTGGGCTGCCATAACAACGTACCAAAAGTTGGGTGACTTAAAATGACAAATTTATCATCTCATGGTTCTGGAGGCCAGAAGTCAGAAATTTAGGTGTTGGCAGAGCTATGCTCTCTCTGACAGTTCAAAGGGAGAGCCTTTCCTTGCTTCTTCTAGCATCTGGTGTTTGCCAGCAATCCCTGGTGTCCCTTGGCTTGTAGGTGCCATCTCTCCAGTTACATGGCCTTCTTTTCTCTTTTTTGTTGCCACACCGTGGCATGTGGGATCTTGGTTCCCAGACCAGGGATCGAACTCGCACCCCCTGCAGTGGCAGCATTGGGAGTGTGGAGCCTTCACCACTGGCCCGCCAGAAAGTCCCTCATGTGGCTTTCTTTGCCCTGTGTGCCTTCACATTTTCTTCTTTCTGAGCGCATCTGTCACAATGTCCAAGCTTATCCTTTTTATTAGGACACCAGTCATATTGGATTAGAGCCCACTTAAATAACCTCATTGAAATTTGATTGTCTCTGTAAGGACCCTGTTTCAAAATAAGGTCACAGCCTGAAGTACTGGGAGTTCAGACTTCGGTAGTGTACCTTTTTGGGGGTGGTGGGGACACAATTCAGCCCATAACAGAGGCCATCGAAAATTTCGGAATAATTTTTGTCACAAGTTAGAGAAAGGAAGGAGATCTAGAACGGCACATACTAATGAGAGGCCTTGCTTCCCAAGCCAGTCTGGGCAGAAGAGCATCCACCCCATGATCCCAGCTGTTCCTCTCCTACATTACTTCCCCCCTCCCCGCCCCGGCTCTGAGAGCCACAGTGTGGTTCAGTTCTGCCCTGTTAACAAACCCTGAAAATGCCAAGTGGAGATTACCAGCAAGACAAAGAAGCTTCAGCAGTTACTTACCTCTCTCAACCTCTAGCTGAAGAGGGCTGAAAGGAAAAGTACCTCTTGTAGGCTATCCCCTAGCTATGTTCTTATCATGATTCTTCCTACTAGGTCTTAAAAGCAGTAAAACTGTGGCTAAGTGTGATTTCATCTCAACCCCAGGCAAGTATTTCCTCAAAACTGTCCCATTGAGATGATACCTTCCTTCTTAGACCCAGAGGTTTTCAGATAAAGACTTCAGATGGACAACTGAAGGCTTGATGGTCTCTCTGAGCCACCTCTCACTATGGGTATACAGTGTGGTTGCCTTACCAAGAGGAAAGGGAGGGTGTGAGATTTAAGGGTGTGGTGAAGCAGCCTCTGTTACACTTAAACAGTTTCCATGGTGTGGGAACTTGTAGGTGGGAGGAGGAACTGTTGGATCTTTAGCTTTCCTCCTCAACCTCTTGGTCCCCATGGTCTGGGGGTGGAGTGGATTACACTGGGTGGATGTTCCATTATATCTCTAATGTATACTCGAATATAGCTTTCCTGCTTAGAGTTTTAGCATCAGATCTACCTAACCTACTCCCCTAATTGGTACTTGGTTTTAGCTGGTCTCTATTATTTAACCTGAATTTCTGTGGAGAGAAAACACCATAGTCATGTGAACAGTGTTCCAGGCTGATGGGTATTACCTTTGTACTTTCTTTGGCTCATTCTGCCCCAGAGGATCCCAGAAATAAGGGGGTCAGTTCAGTCACTCAGTTGTGTCCAACTCTTTGCAACCCCATGAATTGCAGCGCGCCAGGCCTCCCTGTCCATCACCAACTCCTGGAGTTCATTCAGACTCACGTCCATCGAGTCAGTGATGCCATCCAGCCAGCTCATCCTCTGTCGTCCCCTTCTCCTCCCGCTACCAATCCCTCCCAGCATCAGAGTCTTTTCCAAGGAGTCAGCTCTTCACATGAGGTGGCCAAAGTACTGGAGTTCCCGCTTTAGCATCATTCCTTCCAAAGAACACCCAGGGCTGATCTCCTTCAGAATGGATTGGTTGGATCTCCTTGCAGTCCAAGGGACTCTCAAGAGTCTTCTCCAACACCACAGTTCAAAAGCATCAGTTCTTCGGCGCTCAGCCTTCTTCACAGTCCAACTCTCACATCCATACATGACCACTGGAAAAACCATAGCCTTGACTAGACAGACCTTAGTTGGAAAAGTAATGTCTCTGCTCTTCAATATGCTATCTAGGTTGATCATAACTTTTTTAGGATATTTGTTTTCTGTCATTCCTAGAACACTTTTGCTGCCCATTAGAATGTGGGGGCAGGGACTTAAAAAAGCCCTGATGCTCGGGTCTCACCGAGTTAAATGAAATTAGAATGACTGTAGGTGGGAGCCAGGTGTCAGTATTTTTTTAAAGATCTCCAGGTGCATCCAATGTGCAGCGAGTTGGGAACCGCCGCTCCTTAGGTTTCAAACACTTCTGCAGAAGACTTTATCCCAAATTGCTCTATTGGATAACGTCACAGATTTCTACTTTGAATATGGGTAAAGGGCTCCTGGAAAGTGTAGATTCTCTTTGAAAGTATTCAGGTATTCTCTTTAAAGGAATAATAACCACATGTCTACTTTTGGGTTTCTGGTTTTAAAAGATCCATACATGATTTGATCCTTCCCTACAGTCAAATCTATGACTTGAAGATGAATGAGTTCCTAGGATAAGTGAGATAAAAACCTGGAAATGTTGCTGTTAAGCTGATTTTAGGTTCTGCCTGCATGAGGCTTGATAAGACATAGAATTTATAGATAGCAAAACATTCTTTCTAATAATTTTCACTGCAGTAGACAGATTTGGGACTAGAGTTTTCCTTGAAATATGGTACTCTTTACCAAAGTTCCTGATGTTACTACATAGCAAACCCATAAAAAAGTGGTTTTCAGATAATAACCAACTTACAGGGAAAAAAATCTTAGTTGGTAGATGAAACACAGATGGTCCTAATTTTCCCTGGTCTTTTCAGAATTTCTGAATGCTGTTCACTCTTGTGAATTTCTGATTATATTCACCCTTTCTCTGCATCTGTGATTTGAACTTTTGTCCTGGAAGAAACAGGGCTCAGAATTTTGCATAATCTCTTATCACTTGGCAAGATTAAATATTATTCAATAATGTACCAGAGATAAGCTATGAGAAGTGAGCGATTCCCACATTGCCCTAGTTGAGGCTTCCATGGAGGTAGCAGTACCCACAGTTTCAGCCAGCCTTCCTCACCAGCAGCCCCTTGTAATCCCCTCCTAGCCAGTTGCCTGTACTATACTGCTACTGGCCAACTGCAGGCATGCTTACAGGTTTCCAGAAGCTGTGACTTACTGACTTTCTTATGATCTCTTTCTCTTATCTGTGTCGCTAGAGAGGACTAGAAAACCTGAAACTGGTGTTGACTGGGAGCTGAGATTTGCTATAGGTGCATTTCCCTCCTGACAGTAGTAGACAAACATGTCTGTCTTTCTCCTTTAGAAAGAACTTGGACTACACAGAGCCCATTAGTAGGCTCTTGATTATTTAGTGGTGGCTTTATATTGTGATTATTTACCATTGGCCCAGATAAGAGGCTTGGGAGGGGTAAGGAGGACTTTACCAGGAAAGCAAAGAGCACAGCTGAGAAGTATACTCAGCTTCTATAGGGCAGGACTAAGTGAAGTGAAGTGAAAGTTGCTCAGTCGTGTCTGACTCTTTGCAACCCCATGGACTATGCAGTCCATGGGCTTCTCCAGGCCAGAATACTGGAGTGGGCAGCCTTTCCCTTCTCCAGCGGATCTTCCCCACCCAGGGATTGAACCCAGGTCTCCTGCATTGCAGGTGGATTCTTTACCAACTGAGCTATCAGGGAAGCCCAGATAGGACTAAACTGAACAACAGTTTGGCAATTAACAATTTAGTGTTTATTGTTAACCATTCCCATCAGGTTTAGCTCTTTTTCTAAGGTGACAAGCTTTTTAAAGAAGAGACTAACAAAGAAACAGGTTTGTTTTGTTTTGTTTTAAATAATAGGAGTGGTGTTTACACACCCAGGAGTAAATCTTTTTACCAGAGCTTCTCTTGAGATGTGAGTCTTGGGGATCAATTGTAAATTGCATAAAATGTATAAAATCATTTGATAGCAAAGGGCTGTTGCCAAGTATACTTACTAGTTTTTAAGTCCAAAGTGGACAGTGAACAAAGATCTGACATGCTATCTGTAGTTGGTGAGACAAATTGACGAGCCCTTGATCCAATATAATCTTTTTTGTACAAGAAGTAATTCTTATGGTGATTTTCACTATATTCCCCCAAACATTTTAATGTTGATTTGAACTGTTTTCATGTATTGAGGTATAGTTGATTCATGAAGTAGAGAGGCGTCTATACGCACCTTTGGACCAAGAGCTCCTCTCCCGGGTCATGTTCTAGTAAAAGGAGGAATCTGGATACTTAAAACAGTCTTTGTTTTAAGCTGTGTTATGCTGTGCTTTGTATTCAGAATGAGAGAAAATAAACTATACTTCCTCCTACATTTTCTACCCCACTATTAGAAACTACTTTTTCCCCCGGATGTTTTTTAAAGTTATACTTTTAAAAATGATTTAAAAAGTGATGCTTTGTTCCTTGGATATGACACCAGAAGCACAGGGCAAAAAAAGAAAAAATAGATAAATTGAATTTCATGAAATTACAACATTTTGCTCATCAAAAGACACTATCAAGATAATGAAAAAGACAACTCACAAAATGGGGGAAATATTTGCAAATAATATACCTAATAATTAATATCCAGAATATATAAAAACTCCTGCATTTCAACAGCAGCAACAACCAAAAGAACGGAACAACCCACTTCAGAACTAAGTGAGAGGGCTTCCCTGGCAGTCCAGTGGTGAAGACTCCGTGCTCCCGGTGCAGGGGCCACGGCTTCAGTCTCTGGTCAGGGAAGATCCTGCATGCTGCGTGGCGTGGCCAAAAAGCAAACGAACAACAAAGGCAACAGCTAAAACCGAGCAAAGGACTTGACTTGAAAAGACGCTCAGGGTAATTAATAAGAGAAATGCAAATAAAAGCCACAGCGACGTACCACTTCATACCCCACTAGGATGACTGTATGTTTAAAATGGAAAATAAGTGTTGGAGAAGGTGTGGAGAAGTTGGAACCTTTGTGGACCGCAGGTGAGAACATACAGTCGCCGCCATTGTGGAAAACAGTTTGGTGGTCCCTCAAAAAGGTAAACATAGAATTAACAAACGATGTAGGAATTCTGTTCTTAGGTAGGTATGCATCCAAAAGAATTGAAAACAGGTATTTAAACAAAACTTGTACACAGGAATATTCATAGCAGCATCATTCACAATAGCCAGAAGATGAAAACAATCCAGTGTCCATCAGCAGATGAATACATAAACAAAATGTGGTATATACTTACAGTGGGATAGCAATAGAAAGGAAAGAAATTCTGATACATGTTACAGTGTGTGTAAGCCTTGAAAATATTTTGCCAAGTGAAAAGAGTCACATAGAAAAAAATAAATGTATAATTTCACTTAGATGAGGTATCTAGAATAGGCAAGTTTATAAAAACCAAAAGGAGAGAATAGAGTTACTAGGAGCTAGGGGGCAGAGGGAATATAAGTTACAGCGTTTCTGTTTCAGTTGATGAAAATGTTTTGAAAATAATAGTGATGATGATTCCCCTCACAAAGTAACAGCTTTTTATTGGCAATTTGGAAATCAAAGAAAAAGGATAAATCCTAAATTGCAAAGAAGAAAGTCATAAATCACCCAGAGATAAAGCCACTATTATAATTATGTTATGTTATTCATATACTTTTTTTTAACAAATTGGTGCCCATCTCTCTATATTTGTAGTTTTTTTTGTTTATAGAGGAAAATACCATGAAAATTTTCCTGTAACATTAAATGGTCTGCTATAACATTTTAAATAGCTGCACATTGTTCCATGTTAAGGATGTATCATGATTGATTTAGGTAAGTTGTTGTTCATTTGTTGTTCAGTTGCTAAGACATGTCCAACTTTTTGTGACCCCCATGGATTGCAGCACGCCAGGTTTCCATGTCCTTCACTGTCTCCCCAAATTTGCTCAAACTCATGTCCATTGAGTTACTGATGCCATCCAACCATCTCATCCTCTTTCTTCCTCTTCTCCTCTTGCCCTCAATCTTTCCCAGCATCAGGGTCTTTTCTAAGGAGTCTTCTCTGTGGCCAGACTATTGGAGCTTCAGCTTTAGCATCAGTCCTTCCAGTGAGTATTCAGGGTTGATTTCCTTTAGGGTAGACTGGTTTGATCTCCTTGAAGTCCAAGAGATTCTCAGGCATCTTCTCCAGCACCACAGTTGGAAAGCATCAATTCTTTGGTGCTCAGCCTTCTTTATGGTCCAACTCTCACATCTATACATGACTACTGGAAAAAACCATAGCTTTGACTATACGGACCTTTGACAGCAAAGTGATGTCTCTGCTTTTCAATATGCTGTCTAGGTTTGTCATAGCTTTACTTCCAGGGAGCAACCATCTTTTAATTTCATGGCTGCAGTCACCGTCTGCAGTGATTTTGGAGCCCAAGAAAAGAGAATTGGTCACTGTTTCCACTTTTTCCCCATCTATTTGCCATGAAGTGATGGGACCAGATGCCGTGATCTTACTTCTTTGAATGTTGAGTTTTAAGCCAGCTCTTTCACTCTCCTTTTTCACTTTCATCAAGAGGCTGTTTAGTTCCTTTTCACTTTCTGCCATTGGAGTGGTATCATCTGCATATCTCTTGTTGTTCAAATTTCTCCCAGTAGTCTTGATTCCAGCTTGTGATTCATCCAGCCTAGCGTTTCACATGATGTACTGTGCATGTAAGTTAAATAAACAGGGTGACAATATACAGCCGTAACATATTCCTTTCCCAATTTTGAACCAGTCCGTTGTTCCATGTCTAGTTCTAACTGTTGCTTCTTGACCTACATACAGGTCTCTCAGGAGACAGCTAATGTGGTCTGGTATTCCCATCTCTTTAAGAATTTTCCACAGTTTGTTGTGATCCACATAGTCAAAGGCTTTAGTGTAGTCAATGAAGCAAAAGTAGATGTTTTAATTCCCTTGCTTTTTCTGTAATCCAACGGATGTTTGCAATTGGATCAAACCCATGTCTCCTGTGTCTCTTGCATTGGCAGGCAGGTTCTTTACCACTAGCACTACCTGGGAAGCCCAAGACATGAGAATTGGCAGCTCTTTAAGAACTGAGCTTCATTTCTCGTGTCATCAATAAAATACTTATAGACAAAGGGAACACACTTCCCTTTGCAAAGGGTCCCTTTGCATGGCCCTCCCTATGCAAAGGTTCTGAATCCACAGATTCACCCAAGCATGAAACAAAAATCTTCAGGGGGAAAAAAAATTCTGAAAAGCAAAACTTGAATTTGCCACTCACTGGGAACTGCTAGCATTTTATTTACAACTGTTTATATCGCTTTTACATTGTATTAATTATTATAAGTACTCTAGTGATGATTTAATATATATGAAAGGATATACATTGGTTATATGCAAATATTGTGCTGTTTTATATTAGGGACTTGAGCATTCTCAGATTTTAGTACTGGGCAAGGGGTGGGAGGTATTCTAGAACCAATCCCCTGCAGATACTAAGGAATGACTATATGTGTTTCATGATAACCTTGCAGCTTTGGACTTTTGAGTTTCTAGCTCCTGTTCTTTTTTCTATTTCTATCCTCTTGGTGCCTTTTGCTTACTTTGACATTTTCTTTTTGCTTCTTGCCTCTTCTACTCCATATATTTTTTCTCTTTGCCACCAATATGCAGTTTTTATTGCTGCTTCTATTTCTTTTCTGGTAGAGAGAGGTCAAACATAAAATCAATGAGCTGCTTCTCAGCCAAAAATGAACCTGTAAGTGTTGATGGCTTTCACTCTAGTCCACAATTTTATTCTCAAGTACAGTACATGAACTGTTTAGTGTCTTACACCTGGAAATGTGAGCTGCTGAGAACCAAAAAAGTATATCCTCATCTTGTGAGACAGCATAGTTAAAAATACAGGCTCTAGTTTAGAGCCGGACTGATTTCGATTCAGATCCTGGCTTTGCATCTTGTTTAGCTGTGTTACATTGAAACAAATTGCTCTAAGCTTCCATTTCTTCATCTGTACAATGGGAATGATAATACTTTTGGGGTTGTTGAGAGGATTAAATATAAGATAATACATGGAAGGCTCTTAAACACAGTAAGTAGAAACTATTATCTTGAAAGACATCAAGCCTTCATAGAAATAATGTACATGCCACCTCCCTGACCAAAAATTAAAAAAAAAAAAAATAAGAGAAAGCAACAAAGCGTTTAACCCATTGTGTGTGGGACTAAGCATCCTTTTGTATCATTTAGGATTTGGGAAGCCTCCTCAACAAAGTTCAGTTCAGTCGCTCAGTCGTGTCCAACTCTTCGCGACCCCATGAATCGCAGCGCGCCAGGCCTCCCTATTCATCACCATCTCCCGGAGTTCACTCAGACTCGAGTCCATTGAGTCCGTGATGCCATCCAGCCATCTCATCCTCGGTCGTCCCCTTCTCCTCCTGCCCCCAATCCCTCCCAGCATCAGAGTCTTTTCCAATGAGTCAACTCTTTTCATGAGGTGGCCAAAGTACTGGAGTTTCAGCTTTAGCATCATTCCTTCCAAAGAAATCCCAGGGTTGATCTCCTTTAAGATGGACCTGTTGGATCTCCTTGCAATCCAAGGGACTCTCAAGAGTCTTCTCCAACACCACAGTTCAAAAGCATCAATTCTTCGGCGCTCAGCCTTCTTCACAGTCCAACTCTCACATCCATACATGACCACAGGAAAAACCATAGCCTTGACTAGACAGACCTTAGTCAGCAAAGTAATGTCTCTGCTTTTGAATATGCTATCTAGGTTGGTCATAACTTTTCTGCCAAGGAGTAAGCATCTTTTAATTTCATGGCTGCAGTCACCATCTGCAGTGATTCTGGAGCCCAAAAAAATAAAGTCTGACACTGTTTCCACTGTTTCCCCAGCTATTTCCCATGAAGTGATGGGACTGGATGCCATGATCTTCGTTTTCTGAATGTTGAGCTTTAGGCCAACTTTTTCGCGCTCCTCTTTCACTTTCATCAAGAGGCTTTTTAGCTCCTCTTCACTTTCTGCCATAAGGGTGGTATCATCTGCATATCTGAGGTTATTGATATTTCTCCCCGCAATCTTGATTCCAGCTTGTGTTTCTTCCAGTCCAGTGTTTCTCATGATGTACTCTGCATAGAACTTAAATAAGCAGGGTGACAATATACAGCCTTGACGTACTCCTTTTCCTATTTGGAACCAGTCTGTTGTTCCATGTCCAGTTCTAACTGTTGCTTCCTGACCTGCATACAGATTTCTCAAGAGGCAGGTCAGGTGGTCTGGTATTCCCATCTCTCTCAGAATTTTCCACAGTTTATTGTGATCCACACAGTCAAAGGTAGGAGATTAAATTGTAGTCTAAATCTTCATTCAGTGGGCATATTCAGTGTGTGATGATGGTTAAGGTCTAGGATACTACTGATGGTTCATCTCATAGATGAAAGGGGAAGATGGATGCTTATTGCCAAACTTAAAACAGATTTTGTCTGACAGTAGGACATAAGTAAAAGGCAAGAATTTGAACTGACTGCAGTTTTGGTTGGTTGGACAAATTCAGATATTTGCTTTTAAATATGAACCCAATGTAATAAAAACATGTTGGGTTTTTACAGTGTTTAATCCTAAGGTGATTTTGAAGAAGTAGAATTTTAACATGAAGTGAAGCATCAGAAATTTAAGACGCCCCCTCCTTTCCTTGTATTTGTTGTTCAGAAAGAAAATCTAAGTCTTTACACTACATTTTAATACCATAAACTTGTGCTCACTTCATTGACTTTTCTTCATGTTAAGAGAAAAAATATTTCTGATGTGTTAAATAAACCTTTGGAGATAAATTAGCAGCATGACTTGATTTACCCATTGCTGTCAGTCACCTTCAGACAACAGCAAAAAACAAAACAAAACAAATACCATAAACTGATTATTGTTGATAAGGATGTTGTCACTTAGGCTTTCCAACACTTCTTTCCTGAGCTCTAACCTGTGTGCGCATACCCTCATGCTGCTGGAAATTTGGTGAACCACACTGGGTTGGTAATCAGAAAGTAACTGAAATTTTTACGTAAGGAGTTGAGGAGTTCCTATTCCCCTTGTCATCTCATCAGTCAACCGTGAGATCTGATGCCTATCCAAACCCTGCCTGGATGGATTGAACCAGAATTGGGGTTATTCATCCTGTTCAGCAGTTACTGAGAACCTACTAAGTGTTTATGTAGGTAAAAGGAAAAAATGTAGATCTTACCTCCTCTAATACAGCATCACTGGGGTTTGGACAGGGGAGCACAGGTTATTTTTCATCTTTTACAGGCAAGTGCAGCGGCTCAGTGGGGCTCCCCTGGTGGCTCAGATGGTAAAGAGTCCACCTGCAGTGCAGGGGGCCCAGGCTCAATCCCTGGGTCAGGAAGATCCCCTGGAGGAGGGAAGAGCAACCCAGTCCAGTATCCTTGCCTGGAGAATTCCATGGAGAGAGGAGCCTGGCGGGCTGTAGTCCACAGTCCATGGGGTCGCAAAGAATCGGCCACAACTGAGCGACTTAACACACACACACACATTCAGCAGAACCAATTTGACAGTCCAGAAACAAGCCCTAACTTATACAGAAACTAAGGGAAATGGAAAGGGGTTTTTAGTAATATAGGTATTGGGGAAACCCTCTGTGAGGGTTAAAAAAAAATTGACTCACAGACCTATCTTGCACTCTCTAACGTAAGTTTACATAAAGGTCTACATATCTGGAATTGACACGTTGTACACTTTAAATGTCTGACAATTTTACTTGTCAATTATATATTGATTTTTTTAAAAATAATTCTAAAATAATTTCCAAAATAGAAAAAATAAGTTCTATGTGTACATCTATGTGTATATAAATACACATATATATTCAAGATTCTTAGATATGTGTGTTTTTTTACTTTTATAAAGTCATTCAGTTAAAATAATATAAAAGTAAATATCCAGATTTCTAGATGAAAAGGCTTAGCATAAATGGAAGAAATCACAAAGACTGATGGATTTGTTATGTTAGAAATGTAAACCTTCACTAAATCAACAACTTCACCTAACGCTAGTCCTGCTTACTTTCAAATGAGCCAGAATTAAAAGAAATTTGTACCTTGACATATCTTTGCCATATAATGCCAAAAAGACAGCTTTGGTTCCAAAATTTGTGGAGTGTTTTTTTTTTCCACATCTGATTTGTATATGGGAGCTCATATTCAGGAAATTTTATAATTGAAGTATCTTCAAATAAATCATGTGTAAATAAGCCCACCAAACAACATGTGTTAAAAGTTCTACGAATGATATAGCTACTGATAATGATATTATTGATATTCTACTAATAAAAAACTAAGGTCATGGCATCTGGTCCCATCACTTCATGGCAGGTAGATGGGGAAACAATGGAAACAGTGAGAGACTATTTCCTTGGGCTCCAAAATCACTATGGATGGTGACTTCAGCCATGAAATTAACAGACGCTTGCTCCTTGGAAGAAAAGCCATGACAAACCTAGACAGTGTATTAAAAAGCAGAGACATTACTTTATCGACAAAAGTCCGCATAGTCAAAGCTTTGGTTTATCCAGTAGTCATGTATGGATGTGAGAGTTGGACCATAAAGAAAGCTGAGCACCAAAAAAATTGATGCTTTCGAACTGTGGTTCGAAACTCTGAGAAGACTCCTCAGAGTCCCTTGGACAGCAAGGAGATCAAACCAATCAATCCTAAAGGAAATCAGTCCTGAATATCCATTGGAAGGACTGATGCTGAAGCTGAAGCTCCAATATTTTGGCCACCCAATGTGAAGAACTGACTCATTGGAAAAGGCTCTGATGCTGGGAAAGATTGAAGGCAGAAGGGGATGACAGAGGATGAGATGGTTGGATGGTATCACCAACTTGATGGACATGAGTTTGAGTAAACTCTGGGAGTTGGTGATGGACAGGAAGGCCTGGCGTGCTGCAGTCCATGGGGCTGAAAGAGACCACATTTGACTAAGTTACAGAGCTCAGTTCATTTTCAGCTCCTTTTGAAAGGGTCACTCTGGGTGAGGCAGCTGAGCAGACCACAGCAGCTCTTCTTCAGCCTAGTTATTTTTAACTAGGAGACCAGGTAACTGCAATAGGTACCTGTTGTTATAATGGATTAGTTAGGAGCAGTGAGCCATTGCTTAGCTTCTTTTCAGTTGAGAGGGGGAGTGCCCAGCCAGTTTAATCACTAGCATTGGAGGGGAAAGAATGTAACAGGAGCTTTTAAGAGGACTATATGAGAAGGACATATGACCTAAAGGTTTATAAGCTGCTGTGGCAGTGATAACTGAGAGTGAAGGCCTGATTAAAAGTTTGTCACCTGTGCTCTCCAGACATCAACACTATAGTTTTCTACAGATGCTCCCCTCTCAAGGAGGAAGTGGAAACTGGTTTCTATTCACATATTATGTGTTAGCTCTCTCACCTTACTCTCTGATTAACCACTGCCATCACCACGATCCCACCATCCTCAGCTCTCTGCATGCTAGAAGTTCAGTTATTCAAATTAAAAAAAAAAAGTATAACATGCAATCTTAGAGCTCAGTCACTCTCCATCATTATACCCCATATTACATGAGACACTGAAAGTCTATACAGAATGCACACCATAGCTGTTCCTAGATAGGGCTTTTATCTGGGTATATCAGATGCCTGTAGTCTTCAAGCCAATTTTTTCTTGAAGCCAGTAACTTCAAGCCAATTTTTTAAAAAATTATTACTAATCTTTAAAGAACCCCTTGTATCCTTAGGGAGGTTAGAATATTCTTTACCTACTCTTGTTATTTCTGTGATCTCTTACGTTACTAGCGGCTGGTGATAACGTCCTCTGTTTTATTAAGAGTTCTGTCCCTTCATTCTAAATTATATGCTTCCTGGAATCAGAGACTGAAAATTATACAACCCCACTTCTCCACCCCAAACACATACAAATAGTACAGTGTTTTGAATAAATAGTTCTTTGTAGGATAAGAAACCATTATGGGGTTTGAGTTGTCTGTGACTTAAATTTCTTAGCAGCGTCCAGGACGTCCCACTATCCTGGATACTGTATGCAAACCAAAAGGCAGTAAAATTGGTAGAGGAGCCATCAAGTTGTTAATGAGTCATAAATTGCCTCTTACCGTTTATAATGTAAAAGGAAACTTGAGTTATAAAAGACAATCTGGTTGTTTTAGCACCATCTAGAGGAAGGCATAGAAATGGTTAACAGATTTTACAACAGCACCATATCAGTTCATTTAAATCCAAATACCACATTCTTCCTATCTCTCCTTTTGCACTAAATATGTCATGATATAATAAGGTATGGTTCATTTGGCCATTCAGCCAAACTTTACTCTGTTTTTATCAGCTCCTGGCTGATAACATGTTATCTTTTTGTGTGTTTATCTGTTCCAGCTGGATTGTAAGATAGGATAGGGACCCTGACTTTTAAAAAAAATTTTATATGTAGTATCTGTCAGTTGTGGTATGCAGGCTCTTAATTATGGCACGTGGGACCCAGTTCCTTGACCAGGGATTGAACCTGCATGGGAGCACGGAGTCTCAGCCACTGGACCACCAGGGAAGTCCCTATAACTTACTTTAATGTATTAATACACTAATCAGTAATTAACAAGAATTTTTTTAGCATGAAATATTAGACTTTTTCAGATCTTCCTTCTTCCTGCTGTTCAACACGTAGCCTCAGCTCATCATCACATGATTTCACTCTTCCTTATGTGTGCCAAAACTCACCCCAGATCCTCTTAAAAGTTAGAAAATCCTACCTATACTTCTCTGATCTGTCTATACCACAGTATATGTAGCATATTTTTTAAAATATTGATTTGATATATACTCATTTTCCCTCCCCCCAGAGTAAAATTTTCAGTTAAGTTTTGAATCTCCACTAGCCCTCGGCATAGTGATGAAGTATAAGTAATGTCCATTTGCTGGCTCATTGCATGAAAGCAGTGTTTGAGGCATATTCGTCTGAGAGCAGTTTACTGGCTGGACTGACAGAATTAAAGATTGAAGTTAGGAGCATAATTCAGTCTGTTAGAATAATCTAGAGGTAAGTTAATGAGGACTTGGATTCTGATGGTTGTGGTTGGGGATGGGGAAGAAGATATTATTCAGAGAGAGTTCAAAGGCAGAATAGACAGGCTGTGGTGACTGGCTTGTATCCAATGCCACAGAAAGCCAGCTCTGCTTCCTCTTTTTACTGCCGATCCCTTTTCATTTTGCCCCAGATTTCTTGCTTTCTTTAGAGATCATCAGTTGCCTCTCTTTAGGGTCCTGAATTCTCATAACTTAGGAGAATTCCAACTGGGCAAGTGGATCCCCACAAGGCAAAACCGACAATAGTGGTAGAACTGGCTGGTCCCCAGGTTTCTGTCGCCCAGCATGAAGATAGCTGCAACTTCATTAGCTAGCATCTCCATAAAAAGGCAGAAGTAAAATAATGCTTAGGTGTATGCCTTAAGTCAGCAGTTCTTAAACTTTTAGACTTAGGACTCCTTTTCATCCTTGATAATTATTAAGGAACTCTAAGAGCTTTTGTTTAATATCTGTTGATATTATCGTTATTGACATTTGCCATGGTAAAAATCAAAACAGAATCTGTTAAAAATATATTTATTAATCTATTTAAAAATAACAATAAACCTGTTACGTTAACATATTTATGAAAAATAATCATAGTTTTCTAAAACAAAAATTTAGTAAAAGAGTAGCATTATTTTACATTTTTACAAATCTTTTTAATGTCTGGCTTAATAGGAGACACTCTGGATTCTCATATGTACTTCTGTATCCAATCTGTCAAAATATCATGTCATGCCTCCTCTGGAAAACTCTTTATGTACACTCAGGATAGAATGAAAATAAAAATCCAAATTTGTCTTAGTATTATTATGAAAATAGTTTTGACTCTGCAAACCGCTTGAAACTGTCTTTGGGACTGTCAGACATCCCTGAACCATACTTTGAGAATCCATGCCCTAAGCAATGCTTTTTAGTTTCTCTTAAGAGAATCTTAAAGATGTATTTTTCATTTTATAGACATGTGTAAGCATTCTTGGCATCTGTATTGAGACCCTCATTACCTATTAGTAGAAATAACGTACTTGAAAGTAGAATAAAAACAAGTCTTCAGTTAAAAAATTTTTTGTTTATTGGACATTAATCATACACCCCATACTGCATTCAAAGCTCATGACAAATTAGTTGTAGAAAGTTACCAAAAATGATTTTGTCTGACTAACTGATTCCTTTGGCTAATATCAATAGAATTTTTCCCCATGGACTTTGCATTGCAAATATAACAGAATCATGGAATTAATGCATGTAGAATGTATATGGCCATGAAGTCAGGTAAGAGCACCCATAGGGCCTGATAACAGAGTTACATTAGTGTTAACTCCTTGATGTCCTCATCTAAAGTAGATTATAAGAAGAAAGTTGGATGTGATAGAGAGCTTGGAAATATGGAAATCACTACTATTGCAAAAGGTAGACATGTTGGGCTTCCCTGGTGGTCCAGTGGGTGGAAGTCCACCTGCCAGTGCTAATCCAGCAAAAGCAAAACACAAAACTCAACTGAGAAGTCTGATCTCAATGAACAGAGTCCTGAACCCTTAATACTTCAGTAACCTTTAAAGGGACATTCCTTTACCACACCACAAGATAATCATATCTAGAATAATGTCCCTGAGTCATGAAGAAAAATATTAAAATATACTTCATATATTGAGTCCTCAATTTATGAATGGCTTTTCTTCCAAAGTTAATATAACTTTGGAAAACATTTATTTATAGAAGCAGGTAAGTAATTGTTATTTGGGGTCCCAATCTGTTCTTTCAGCTTATCTATTCAACAAAGAACCTTTGAGTGCTTAATGTCAATAGAAATGTTTCAGTTAGCTCTCATTTACAGCTTTGCTTCAGTGAAGGAATACACCAAGGCCAAAGCCTGAGCATATATACTGTTTCCCTCTGGCCTCCGTTATTTGTCATATAAAGTGCTGAACTTTTGCTATCAGGGTCTGCAATTAGAGTCCAAGTGCCAAATTCAGTCCACTGCCAATTTTTGTAATTTCATTGAAACACAGCCATAACCCATTCATTTGTGTATTGTTTGTGACTGTGCTACAAGAATTGAGAAGTTACCATAGAGACTGCAAAGGCTAAAATAATTTGCTGTGGGTTCCTGACATTAAAGGTTTATAAACCGCTCATCTACACCTTCTGGCTTGCCCTAATCTCTGACCTCATTTCTTCCCACTCGTCTTACTCCACTTTAGTCTCATTCCACTTTGCTCTTCCTGAAAACATGCCAAGTACATTCTCACTGCAGTGCCTTTGTACCTGCATTCAAAGGTTCATCCTTCTCATTTCCTCATGGCTCACTCTTCAGGTTTCTCTGCTTGCATGTCACCTTCGCAGTAAGGCTTCTCTTGACTGCCATTGTAAAACAGCAACATCCCATCCCTCACATTCTTTATTCTTGTGCTCCTGTTTCATTTTTCTCCATAGGGCTTACACTATCTAACATATATTTACTTGTTCTCTGTCACCCATCACTTGAATATAAGTTGTAAGAGTCGGACACGACTGAGCGACTTCACTTTCACTTCTGTCTTTTATAGTTGTTGGCAAATTGGCATTGAAACAAGATTTTAAAGCAGCATATAAGTATTTCTGTTTCCATTTGAAAACTCAAGGTGACTGGCAAATTCAATCTCATGTGACCTCTTTCCCCAACCTCTTTTTCAGTCCCTTGAGAACAAACAGCTGTCCTTGTTTATCTTTGTTCTCCATACTAGTCCAGTGTAGGCTCTTAATTAATATTTTCTCCCAGCCCAGAAATGGACCTTGGTGTCTTCTTAGTTGTTTTTTTTTTAATATAAATATATAACTTCGGTACTTCCATAATGCCTGGCTTAGTAAATATTTGCTCCATGAAGGAATAAGTTAAATTAATTGTCGACTTAGGATAAAATACTATCATAGATTTTCTGTCATTGTATAACAAATTATTCCCAAAATGTAAGGATCTAAAACTTAAAACTTTCTGTGGGTCAGCAGTTCAAGAATGGCTTAAGTAGCTGGTTCTGTCTCAAGGTTGCTCATGAAATTGCGGTCAAAATGTTAGCTGGACTGCTATTATCTGAAAGCTTATTTGAGGATCACTTCCAAGTTGGCTCACTCACACAGCTGTTAGCAGCAGGCCTTAGTCTCTGGCCTCATGCACCTCTCCATAGGGTAGGCTGTCCTTATGACACAGTGGGGAACTTCCTCAAGAGAAGTAATCCAAGAAGAAAAACATTGCCTTTCATCATTGAGTCTGAGAAGGCTACCTCCACCACATTCTTGTTTGTTACAAGCAGGTAGCTAAATGTAACCCACACTCAAGGTGAGGGGAATTAGACCTCTCTTTTTTTTCCCCATGATATATATTTTTTTAATTGGAGGAAAATTATTTTACAGTGTTGTGATGTTTCTGCCATACAACAATGAAAAGAAGCCGTAGTTATACATATGTCACCCTCCTCTAGAGCCTCCATCCTCTCCCCCCATGCCACCCCACTAGAGCATCACAGAGCATCTGTCTGGACTCCCTGTGTTACATCACAACTGCTCACCAGCTCTCTGCTTTACGCACAGTAGTGTATCATCCCACTCTTTCCCCAGTGTGTCCACAAGTCCGTTCCCTATATCTACATCTCCATTCCCTCCCTGCAAATAGGTTCATGAATAACATTTTCTCTAGATGCCATATGTATGCATTGATATACAATATATGTTTTTCTCTTTCTGACTTCAGTCTGTGTAACAGGCTTTAGGTTCATCCGCCTCACTAGAACTGATGCAGATTTGTTCTTTTTCATGGCTGAGTAGTGTTCCATTGTATCTATGAACCACATCTTCTTTATCCATTCCTCTGTTGATGGACACCTAGGTTGCTTCCATGTCCTGGCTATTGTAAATAGTGCTGTTGTGAACATTGGGTTACATGTTAGACTTCTCCTTTTTGAAGGGAAGAATATCAAAGAATTTGTGGTCATATTTAACTTCCACAGTCACTTTGATACTCTGAATTGAATAAAGAGACATTTCCCATTTACAGGAAGTTTAACAGAGTTTCAGAGATGGTGTTATCCTGCCACTTATTTGTCCTTTTCAA